>NW_012114600.1:948907-1018380 GCF_000951035.1 Colobus angolensis palliatus | reverse complement strand
AGCAAAGACTTGGAACAAACCCAAATGTCCATCAGTGATAGACTGGATTAAGAAAATGTGGCACATATACACCATGGAATACTATGCAGTCATAAAAAAGGATGAGTTCATGTCCTTTGGAGGGAAATGGATGAAGCTGGAAACCATCATTCTCAGCAAACTATCACAAGGACAGAAAACCAAAAACTGCATGTTCTCACTCATAAGTGGGAATTGAACAATGAGAACACTTGGACACAGGGTAGGGAACATCACACACCAGGGCCTGTCGTGGGGGTGGGGGTAGGGGGGAGGGATAGCATTAGGAGATATACCTAATGTCAATGACTGGTTAATGGGTGCAGCAAACCAACATGACACATGTATACCTATGTAACAAACCTGCACATTGTGCACATGTACCCTAGAACTTAAAATATAATATAAATAAATAAATAAACGTCCCAAAAGGAAAAAAAAAAAAAAAGCCTGCCAGTGATGACAACAAAGCTATCCTTCAAAAATGAAGGAGCAATAAAAGCTTTCCCAGATAAGCAAAAACTGAGGGAATTTATTCACCACTGGAATGATCCTACAAGAAATGGTTAAGGGAGCCCTACATCTGGAAGCAAAAGGACAATATCTACATTCATGAAAACACACAAAATGTAAAACTCACTAGCAGTGTAAAACTCACAGAGATACAAATGAGACAAAGAAAGAATTCAAATGTTACCGCTAAAGAAAATCACCAAACTTTAATGATAAACAATACAAGAGAAATAAAGGGAAAAATGATACACAAAACAACCAGAAAACAATTAATAAAATGACAGAAATAAGTCCTCACCTATAACTAGTAACCAAATGAAAATGAATTGAATTCCCCACTTAAAAGAGATAAATTGTCTGAATGAATTTAAAAAAAAACTTGACTACATGCTGCTTACAAGAAACTTACTTTAGGTGTAAGGACATACATAGACTGAATGTAAAGGGAATGGATAAAAATACTTCACACAAACAGAAACCAAAAGCAAGCAGTAGATATATTTACATCAGATAAAACAGGTTTTAAGTAAAAAACAATAAAAAGTGACAAAGAGTTTCATAATATGGTGTTAAATAGATCAATTAGCAAAAGGATACAAAAATTCTAAATATATATGCATCCAACACTAGAGCACCAAGATATATAAGGCAAATATTATTAGTTCAAAAGGGAGATAGGCTCCAATACAATAATAGTTGGGGACTTGAATATCCCACTGTTAGCATTTGACAGATCATTTAGACAGGAAATCAACAAAGCAACTTTGGATTCAAACTGCACTTTAAACCAAATGGACCCATGAATGGTGCTGGAAGCTGTTATCCTCAGCAAACTAACACAGGAACAGAAAACCGGACACCACAGGTTCTCACTTATAAGTGAGAACTGAATGATGAGAGCACATGGACATACTGTGGGGAAACAACACACACTGGGCCCTGTTGGATGGTTGAGTGGGGGAAGGGAGAGCATCAGGAATAATAGCTAATGGACACTGGGCTTAATACCTAGGTGATGGGATGATCTGTGCAGCAAATCACCATGACACACATTTACCCATGTAACAAACCTGCACATCCTGCACATGTACCTCTGAAGTTAAAAAAAATGGACCTAACAAACATTTATAGAACACTTTATCCAACAGTTGCAGAATACATATCTTCTCATCAGTGCATGAAGTATTCTCCAGGATAGACCATATGTTAGAACATGAAACAAGTCTGAACAAATTTTTAAAAATAAAATTGTGTCAAGTGTCTCCTCAGACTACAATGGAATAGAGCTAAAAATCAAGAACAAGAGGAACTTTGAAAACTGTGCATATACATAGAAATTAAACAACATGTTCCTGAATAACCACTGAAAGCACAGCTAAGAGCTTATTGCTATAATTTTATGGCACCTACATCAAAAATATAGAAAGATTCAAATAAACAACCTAACAATCCACACCAAGGAACCAGAAAAGCAAGAATATCCAAGCATAAAATTAGTAGAAGAAAATAAATAATAAATGGCAAAGCAGAACTTAATGAAATAGAGACTGAAAAACAATAATAAAAAGATTAAGAAAACTTGATGTTGGTTTTCTGAAAAGATAAACAAAATTGATAAACTGATAGCTAGACTAACCAAGAAAGGAGAGAACACCAATAAACTAAACCAGAAATGAAAGAAGAGACATTACAATGGATACCAGAGAAATACAAAATATCATCAGAGACTATTAAGAACAACTATATGCTAACAAACTTGAAAACTCAGAGGAAATGGATGTATTACTGAATATATATAATTTAACAAGGGTGAATCAGGAAGAAATAGAAAATATGCACAGAACAATAATGAGTAATGAGATTGAATCAGTAATGATAAGTCCTTCTAATAAATAAAAGCCCAATACTGAAGACTCCACTGATGAATTTTGCAGAACTTTTAAAGAAGAATTAATGCCAATTCTTCTCAAAGCATTACAAAAAACTAAAGAGGCAGCTCTTCTTAACTCATTCTAAGGGCCAGCATTACTCTGATACCAAAACCATACAAGGATACAATAAAAAAAGAAAACTACAGGCTAACATTCCTAATGAGCATAGATACAAACATCTTCGACCAAATACTAGCCAACCAACTCCAACAACACATCAAAAAGATAATACACCTTGATCAAGTAGGCTTCATCTCATGGATGCAAGGATGATTCAACGTAAACAAATCAATAAATGTGTGAACCCAGAATGGAGAACCCAGACGTAAATACACATGTTTTTGACAGCTCTATTAGTCTGTTTTCATGCTGCTGATAAAGACATACCCCAGACTGGGAAGGAAAAGAGGTTTAATGAACTTACAGTTCCACATGGCTGGGGAGGCCTCACAATCATGGGAGAAAACAAGGAGGAGAACATCACTCTTACATGGATGGCAGCAGGCAAAGAGAGAGCTTGTGCAGGGAAACTCCCCCTTATGAAACCATCAGATCTTGTGACTGAGACTTATTCACTATCACAAGAACAAAAGGGGAAAGACCCACCCCCATGATTCAATTATCTCCCACCAGTTCCCTCCAACAACACATAGGAATTGTGGGAGCTACAATTCAAGATGAAAGCTGGATAGGGACACAGCCAAACCATATGATTCCATCCCAGGCTCCTCCCAAATCTCATGTCCTCACATTTCAAAACCAATCATGCCTTCCCAACAGTCCCCCAAAATCTTAACTCATTTCAGCATTAACACAAAAGCCCACAATCCAAAGTCTCATCTGAGACAAGGCAAGTCCCTTCCGCCTATAATCCTATAAAATCAAAAGTAAGGTGGCTATTTTCTAGAAACAATGGAGGTACAAGTATTGGGTAAATACAACCATTCCAAATGGGAGAAATTGGCTAAAACAAAGGGGCTATGGGCCCCATGAAAGTCTGAAATCCAGCAGGGCAGTCAAATCTTAAAGCTCCAAAATGATCTCCTTTGACTCCATGTCTCACATCCAGGTCACACTGATGCAAGAGGTGGGCTCCCATAGTCTTGGGCAGCTCCGCCCCTGTGGCTTTGCACAGTACAGCCTCCCTCCAGGCTGCTTTCACAGGCTAGCACTGAGTCTCCACAGCTTTTCCAGGTGAACAGTGCAAACTGTCAGTGGATCTACCATTCTGGGTTCTGGAGGACAGTGGCCCTCTTCTCACAGCTCCACTAGGTGGTGCCCCAGTAGGGACTCTGTGTAGGGGCCCCAAAATTTCCCTTCTGCACTGCTCTAGAAGAGGTTCTCCATGAGGGCCCAGACCCTGCAGCAAACTTCTGCCTGGGCATCCAAACATTTCCATATATTCTCTGAAATCTAGGCAGAGGTTCCCAAACCCCAATTCTTGACTTCTGTGCATTAGCAGGCTCAACACCACATGGAACCTGCCAAGGCCTGGGGCTTGCATCCTCTGAAGTCACAGCCTGAGGTGTACTTTGGCCCCTTTTAGTCATGGCTGGAGCAGCTGGAACATGGGCCACCAAGTCCCTAGGCTGTACACAGCATGGGGACCCTTCCCAGCCCATGAAACCACTTTTTTCTCCTAGGCCTCCAGGCCTGTGATGAAAGGGGCTGCCATGAAGACCTCTGACATGCAATGGAGGTATTTTCCCCATTGTCTTGGGGATTAACATTTGGCTTCTCATTACTTATGCACATTTCTGCAGTGGCTTGAATTTCTCCTCAGAAAATGGGATTTTCTTGTCTATCACACTGTCAAGTTGCAAATTTTCTGAATTTTTATGCACTCCTTCCCTTATTAAACTGAATGCCTTTAACAGCACCCAAGTCACCTCTTGAGTGCTTTGGTGCTTAGATATTTTTCTACCAGATATCCTAAATCATCTCTCTCAAAATCAAAGTTCCACAAATCTCTAGGGCAGGAGCAAAATGCCACCAGTCTTTTTGCTAAAACATAACAAGGGTCACCTTTGCTCCAGTTCCCAAAAAGTTCCTCATTTCCATCTGATACCACCTCAGCCTGGACTTTATTGTCCATATCACTACCAGCATTTTGGGCAAGTCATTCAACAAGTCTCTAGAAAGTTCCAAATTTTCCCACATTTTCCTGTCTTCTTCTGAGCCCTCCAAACTTTTCCCTCCAAATTGAATCATGGAGGGTGGGGAAAGATCTGCCCTCATGATTCAGTTACCTCCCACTGGGTCCCTCCCACAACACATGGGAATGAGGGAGCTACAATTCAAGATGAGAGTTGGGTGGGGACACAGCTAAACCATATCAACAGCCGACTTATTTATTTATTTATGAGACCAGGTCTCACTCTCTTGTCCAGGCTGAAGTGCAGTGGCACAATCACGGCTCACTGTAGCCTTGACTTTCCAGACTCAGGTGATACTTCTACCACAGACTCCCAAGTAGCTGGGATCACAGGCATGGACCACTATGCCCAGCTAATTTTTTAAATTATTTGCATAGATGGAGTCTCCCTTCGTTGACCAGGTTCCAACTGATTTTTGACAAAGGCAAGAGCGTACATTGGGGAAAGGACACCTTCTTCAATAAAAGGTGCTGGGAAAACTGGACAATGATATGCCAAAAAAAGAAATGAATTTCCTGTCTCTCACCATATAAAAAATCAAAATGAATTACAGACTTGAGTGTATGACTCAAAACTATAACACTACTAGAAGAAAACATAAGCGAAATGCTTCAGGACATTGGTATAAGCAAAGACTTTGTGGCTAAGACCTCAAAAGCACAGACAACAAAAACAAAACAAGATAAATGGGACTATAAAAAGCTTCTGCAAAGCAAAGGCAACAATCAACAGAGTGAAGAGACACCTGCAGAATGAGAGAAAATAGTTGCAAAGTATTTATCTGACAAGGAACTAATATCCAGAATATACAGGAATTCAATTTAACAGTGAAAAAAATAATATCAAAACATGGGCAAAGGATATAAATAGATATTTCTCAAAAAAAGACATACAAGTGGCTCACACCTATAATCCCAGCACTTTGGGAGGCCAAGGTGGGTGGATCACGAGGTCAGGAGATTTAGACCATCCTGGCCAACATGGTGAAACTCCATCTCTACTAAAAATACAAAAATTAGCTGGGTATGGTGGTGTGCACCTGTAATCCTAGTTACTTGGGAGGCTGAGGCAGGAGAATCGCTTGAACCTGTGGGGTGGAGGTTGCAGTGAGCTGAGATTGTGCCACTGCACTCCAGCCTGGCAACAGACCGAGACTCCATCTCAAAAAAAAAAATCAACATAACTAATCATCAAGAAAATACAAATTAAACTACAATGATGTATCACCCCACCCCAGTTAGAATGGCTATTATAAAAAATATTAACAAATTCTGGCAAGGATGTGGAAAAGAGAACTTACCCATTGTTGGTGGGAATGTAAATTAGTACAGCCATTATGGAAAATAGTAAGGTGGTTTCTCAGAAAACTGAAAATAGAACTACCATATGATCCAGCAATCCCACTAATGGGTATTTATTCAAAAGAAAGGGAATCAGTATATCGAAAGAACACCTGCACACTATGTTGATTGTAGAACTATTCACAGTACTTAAGATATGGAATCAACCTAAGTGTCCAGCAACAGATTAATAAATAAGGAAAATGTGGTATATAAACATAATGGAATACTATTCAGACATAAAAACAGAAATCCTGCCATTTGCTGCAACATAAATGGAGCTGGAAGTCATTATGTTAACTGAAATAAGCCAGGCACAGAAAGACAAATAACAGATGTTCTCACTCATATGTGGGAGCTAAAACAGTTGATCTCATGGAGGTAGAGAGTAGAATGATAGTTACCACAGGTTGGGAAGGGTCAGGGTAGGGGGATAAAGAGAGGTTGATTAATGGGTAATCAACATTAGTTTGATAGAATGAGTAAGTTCTGGTGTTCAATAGTACAGTAGGGTGCCTATAATTCACCATTTATTGTATATTTCAAAATAGCTAGAAGAGATTTTCTATGTTCCCTACACAAAGCAATGATAAATGTTGGAGATGATGCATATACTGAATACTCTGATTTGATCATTACACATTGTATGGATGTATCCAAATATCACATGTACCCCATAATAAGTACAATTATTATGTATCAATTAAAATTTTTTTAAATATAAAAAGCAGATTCGAATCAGGCAGTCTGGGTTCAAACCCAGGCTCTGCCCCATGCTGGCTGCATGACCTTGGACAAGTTACTTTACCATGTTGTCGATCAATTTCCTTGCCTGTAAAGTGCAGATTATAACAGCTCCTGCTCATAATGTTCTTGTGAAAATTAAGTGAATTAATGCACGTAAAGTCTCTAGAATAGCACCACATAGAAAGAGCCAAGTGATTCCTAGCCATCATCATTATCATTACTACTTGGGTCGTTAAAGATATGTGCTCCTCTGATCAGTTGAAGTTGCAAAACACACAAGCTCTCAGGCACACATGCACACATTGGTATGTATACACACACACATACACACACACATACACATACACATGTTACACATAGTCCAATTGGCTGCAGTTCCTTCTCTGGGGAGACCATCAAAGCACTACTCTCCAACTAAAATACTCTCCACCTCAGCTCTTTATCTGAGAAAGGGAGATAACTCCTGTAACAGAATCTATGGGCAAGATAACAGAAGAGGAAAGGGCAATCTGTGGCACAGCCACCTCTGGACAGAGTATCCCAGTGCCCTCCTTACCTCCCTTATCAGCCTCTTTCCTTCCTTGTGCCACTCCCATCCTCCACTGCCACCCCAGGGCCTCCCCTATGTCCATTCCCTGGATTCAGTGAATTTCAGAAGAGTCCTTGCTAAAGTATGAACTTTGATTAAGGTATTTGCTGATAAATTCAGCTAGAAAACCTCACAGGGGAACTTTTCCTTTTTTAGAGGAGGAAGGAGCAATGCTTGCTTCATTGCTTCCCTGCCTCCAGTCCTTCTGCTTTTCTTCAATACCTGTCCCCATTGTGGTGACAGCCCGCAGCAAGTGGAGCAAGGAAACCATTCCGACTCTACCTGCAACTTCTCTGGTGGGGCTGGGGTTATATATGCTGGGTTTGGGAGACACAACCCACATCAACTGTGGGCTCTGTTACTAAATCATAAGTCAAAGCAGGGCTTCTTATATTTGCCTTAAAAATGTTATCACCAGACATCTAGTTGGTCTCTTTGACTTCTGTTCCGCAAGAAACTTTCACTTTTTTAGGTGGAGAAAAGGAGAAGTGGGGCAGAGGACACACTAAAAAGAGGAAGGAGGGCAGGATGCGGTGGCTCAGACCTGTAATCCCAGCATTTTGAGGCTGAGGCAGGCAGATCACTTGAAGTCAGGAGTTCCAGACGAGCCTGGTCAACATGGCGAAACCCAGTCTCTAACAAAAATACGAAAATTAGCTATGCACAGTGGCAGGCACCTGTAATCCCAGCTACTCAGAAGACTGAGACATGAGAATCGCTTGAACCCGGGAGGCAGAGGTTGCGGTGAGCTGAGATCACAACACTGCATTCCAGCCTGGGCGACAGAGTGAGACTCTGTCAAAAAGAAGAAGAAGAAAGAGATTCACTTGTGGGGTTGAACCTCTCAGGAAGCTTGCGAAGTCCCTGAAAAGACTAGACTTACCAGTGGCAATGCAGGTGTCAGCTGAATAAGTGGCCAGATCTTGAAATCATCATAGAAAGACAGCAATCCAAGCTGGGATGCTGGAATTTTCTTCATAATATATTTCTCCATATGATAATTTTCTATAATCACTTCCTGATAAATGGTCTTCCAGCCCCTTGGGCTGGAAATAAACAGTTATTTCATGAGATGACAGATACTCCAGATATTTGTGGTAGCTTCTCATGTATTCTCTCTGCCATGCCCTTCCCCTCTCCTTCCCTGCCAACATGTCTTTTTTCCCTCTTCCTCAGCATAAGTACTTCTAGTGTCCTCAACTATTTTCTATATGTGTTTTGACTATATGTCCCATGCTTTAAATTTTCAAATATATGATCTGTGCTCACTTGGGCTATTCTACTGTGAATAGCCAAATCTACTGGTCCCAGATTTTGTTTGAAGATGTTTCTCTAGACCATCACCCTGCTTCCAAGAATCTCTAATTCTAACTCCTGATCTTGTTCTTTTCCTCCCTCTTCAACCCATTACAACTTCCTAAATACTTTGCACATTTACCTGTAAAAGGTGCTGACTTCTAGAGGCGTTTAAACATTATTCTAAAGTGCTAGTGGACATGGAATGCAGGAGTGACCAGAAAGTGCTAGAAGAGGGTGCAGATGATAAATCCTATGTGACAGAGAAGTGCACGAGAGGCGTGTAGAATTTGGATCTGAAGTTAATATAAAAGATGAAAAGTACATCTAGTCAAATTTCCTGAAATCCCTTAAAACTTTGGGTCTTTCTATTCCTTGGCAAACATTTGTCATTTGTAGGTTACTTTTGCTTTTTATCTCTTTATTAGTTAGTGTTTTTCTATGGTTCTCAGTTTTTCCACTTTTTCCTTGAGAATGTCTCCTCAACCTTTGCTACTCAAGAATCAACAGCATCAACATCACCTGAGACTTTGTCAGATCTGCAGAACATCAGGCTCCACTCTAGGCCTGCAGAATCCGAATCTGTATTTTGAGCAGTTCCCTAAGCGATTTTAAGCAGTCCCTAAGTGATTTTAACCAGTTTCCTATGTGATTGCAGTGCACACTGAAGTCTCAGAAGCTCTAAACCATCACTGCCAGCTGGACCACCTCAGCCATCTAAATTATGCTTCTCTGTCAGTGGGCTGGAAAAATCTTAAAATCACAATGTCTTGTTCCAAAATTCCACCAACATATACCAATAATTTTATCTTTGACTGCATGCATTTATTTTTTAAAAAGGTGTCCATAGTTAAATTAGGGACGTTCAATGTGAGTGAAGTACTCCCAGAAGTACAAGAATAGAGTATTTCACTGCCTTTCTAGAAGAAGGTGAAGATTTAAATCTTTTCTTATGATAAAAAATGGTAATAAGGAAAGGAAGGAGCATGAGCAAAATAAAAAGGAACCTCAGGACTGGAGCTGAGAAGGCAGAGAGATAGACTTGGAATGGCTACATTGTGTTGCAGTGAGAATGAGTTAACAGACACTAACCCAATATCTGTGATTGGAAAGCTGAAGTAAGGTGGGTGAGAGGGGTGTGTGCAGTTAATAGAATATCTTAGGGACATTTGAGCAAATAAATCATGTGACTAAAATGGATGTTGCAGTTTTTTAATGAAATTGTAAAAGATGGACTGTAATTTTTTTCAAGTCTGTTTTCCCATCTGTAAAATGGAGCATAATATCTAGTGGGCAGAATGTTGTAAGGAATAAAAATAAAACATGTATTGAGCTCAGACCAAAGTTGGCACATAGGAGGCACTTAGCTGGCAACAGAGGTCACTATAGTTATTCTTGTGTGTGGGTTGAGAGCCTGAAAGCAGAGAAAACATTGAGGGAGCTCCTCCTGTAGTAAGAACAATAACAATATTGGTCAAGTGCTCACTGTGTGCTGGGCACTATTTTAATAGTGCATTACAGAAAGTAACACATGTACTCCTCACAACAGTCCTATGAGGTAGGTACGTACCATCATCCCTATTTGTAAAATTGGAGGCTGAGGGACAGAGAGGATAAATTATTTGCATAAGTTGCCACAGACAGAATTCGAAAACTCAGCATGACTTCAAACCCCACATTCTCTATCACCATGCTATTCCACTACAAGTGTTCCAATGAAGACAAGGAGGAGAAGAGTGGTGGGAGAAGTAGAAAAAAAATGGAAGAACAAAAACTCATCAGTGAGAAGGAGATGGCAATGTGTGAGCAAACAGCTCTGGATGAACAGAAAGAGTCAAAAATAACTGAGCTGATAAGTAGAGCCGGGAGGAGAGTGGCAACATCACCAGAGGTGGAGGGTTGTTTTGTGCTTGGCTTAATGTCCTTGAAATGTTTAAGATTTGATCAAAATCTCTTGGGTTCAGTTTGGAGCTATAAAGCTTATTTTGAAAAATAGGATTGCTTTTGCTTTGTGAACAAAGAACACTTAGAACCCATCATTCACCTGAAGCTTGTGTGTCCAGTGATTAGTTCTGTACATAGGTAAGCATTTCTTTCAAGTAGCACATATTCAAAGAACATAAGTGCCTTTTTTTCACACCCCATTTAATTTACACTGGTTTTGCCTTCCTGCGCAGATGGCCTGCTTTTCCTTTTCCTGTGCTTAATTCTCACTGAAGCCAGAGAGTGTTAAATGCCCATGAGGATACAGTAGAGTTAAGGAATACAGGAAAAGGAGTCAGATGGTGCTAATATTACAACAAAACTGTAGGGGAATGGTTTCTGAAGTTATGATATTATTCATAAAACATTAAAAATGTAATTTTGCAGCTTAGTTAATAAAATGGGAAGACCCAAGTAATGTTAACTGAAAATAAATTAGGAAACTGGTACGAAAATAAATTAGGGAAGCAGTATGATTCTCAAATGGCAGAATTTGAAAGTGCATGTAAATGTATGGTTTTGAAAAATATATATAATCACATAGTTTTTAAAGGTCAGGATTCTTAAATATATATATAATTAGAGGCTATTTCTGGGTGAAAGCACTTAGGGTGATTTTATGTTCTTTAAACTCATTTTGATTTTTGCATTTTTCTACATGAGTCATTAATTTTATAATCAGAAAAAAATCCTACTTTTAAGAAAGAAGAGCGGCATTTAGAGTTTGTTTTCCCTGTTAGGTATTTTAAGTCTGAATTAAAGCTGCTGTTTTGGCCAGGTGTGGTGGCTCACTCCTGTAATCCCAGCACTTTGGGAGGCCAAGGCGGGCGGATCACAAGGTCAGGACATCGAGACCATACTAACATGGTGAAACCCCATCTCTACTAAAAATACAAAAAATTAGCTGGGCATAGTGGCACGCACCTGTAGTCCCAGCTACTCGGGAGGCTGAGGCAGGAGAATCAAACCCAGGAGGCAGAGGTTGCTGTGAGCCAAGATCGCACCATTGCACTCCAGCCTGGGCAACAAGAGCGAAACTCTGTCTTTAAAAAAAAAAAAAAAAAAGCTGCAGTTTCTTCTGAGATTTTGCCCAGTGGGGGCAATATTAGCCCCGTAAATTTCTGCAGTTGCATTTATGTTTGTGGGAGTCTTAAGTGCAGGAAAGAAGTCAGGTGCCTCCTCTTTCACCAGCTGTTAGTTGTTTAACAACAGTAAGTAGAAGTGTTCTTCCTATTAAGTGGGAAAGGGAAGCCAGCCTGCAGGGAAAGGCAGAGGGGGTGGTGATAAAGGAGGAATCTTCAAAAAGGCCTTCCTCTTCAGCATTTTTCAGTGATGATTATTTGAGAAATTTGGCCAGCTGCATCCTGCAGCTGTGTTTCCAGCTGTGCTAAGTGAGGATGGGCAAAGCGCCCCAGTGGCTTTTTTCTGTGACATGTAGACTAGCCAGTAATATGGTAGAACTGGGACTACATTGAACCTTTAGGGAATTAACTTTCTGGACAACTTTCAGAAAGTTGAAGTTCTACCTTTCAGGCATTGGAAAGATCAAATGAGCCAATGTACATAAAATAAAACCCTACACAGCACTATAATGATGAGTTTCTGTGAGGCTATCAATATTTCTCCCCTTAAGCTCTAAAGCTTCAGTGCTTAATCACCATTACTTTCGTATGTGTTGTGGAAAAATTTTTAATTGCTTAGCATATTTTTAAAATGTGAAAACATTACAATGACCATGATGAATGTTTTAGAGTGAGGAAAGAATGATCCATCATTTGAGAACCCAATTATTTTCATTTTGGAGCCTTAAAATATTTAAGCTTATAAGAACAGTTAAACTATATTACCAAAAAATTTTGAAAAAAATAGCATCCTATTACCCTAAAACAACTGTCATCAATCCTGTGTATTTATTTTCAAGATTTTTTCTAAAGGCAACATATGTCAAGTTTTAATTGTAGTGGATATAATAATTTTGTAATCTAATTCCTTTTTGCTTTTGTGTTTAATATCATACTAGATAGGAGACAGTTTAGAATAGTGGTTAAACTCCCAGGCTCTGGAGTCAGCTCTGAGCTTCTATGAGGAGTTCTCTTTTTATCAGGTGGAAAAAGTAAGTCAGACTAGCTAGATAGGAAGAGGGAAGCGGCCACGAAGGAAGAACCTTTAAGGGAGACTTAAACAGGTTGGGCGCAGTGGCTCATGCCTGTAATCCCAGCACCTTGGAAGGCTGAGGAGGGAGGATCACATGGTCAGGAGTTCAAGACCAGCCTGGCCAACATGGTGAGACCCCCCCCACCCCCCCGTCTCTACTCAGAAAATACAGTTGCAGTGAGCCGAGATCATGCCACTGCACTCCAGCCAGGGCGACAGAGCAAGACTCCATCTCAAAAAAAAAAAAAAAAAAGAAAAGAAAGCAAGAGAGAGAGCCTTAAACCCTGCTTCCTAGGGTTATTGTGAGACAGAAAAGAAGTAATATCCATATATATCTAATATACACCTTGGGACATAATAAGCATTTAATAAATGGTAGCTATTGTACCATGCATATAGTGTTACATAGACTTTATGTTAATTATTTTAATATCAACATAGAATTCCATTGGATAAAGTTATTATAATATCTTTAATCTATTATTGGCCTTTAATTTTCTTAAAGTTTTTAACATTATAAATAATGCAGGACATACCTGTCCCTACATTTTAGATGATCTTTTGAGACCACATATAGGTTAACAGAATTACTATGTCAGCAAACATTTTTTAGAATTTTTGATATATTATGGGTTATTGCTTTCCAAATACCTGCCAATATCATCATCAATATTTGAAAGCAATAGTTTTACTGTACCATTGCCAGGACTGAATACGAAAGTTAATTTGTGTGTGTGTGTGCATGCATGTACACACGTGCCTGTGTTTGTGTATGCTCACTAATTTGGTGGGACGCTAAAGATGATGTAAGAATACTTTTTGCTAAGCCAGAGCAAAGTCTCTGATAGGCTGGCCTGTGGAACTAGGAAGCACTGCCCCCTAGAGGTCATCTGCCTGATCTGGGCTGATCGATTTCCTAACTGCGTTAGAAAGTTCCAGAAATTTAACTCCCTTAGAATGTTGTTGCTAGATGTTCAGTTTTATCTCTCAACTTACAGTGATCTAGAAACTCAGGGTAAATGAACTAGATAGAATTCAGCTCACAACTGGGGCTTACAATATGTAGAAAGTTTTAATGGTAAAAGAGAGAACCGTCCCCCAAAACAAAAATCATTAAACTTCAGGAAGAAGCAATTGAGCCTTTAAGGAAAAATTCTCTTAGTATAAAGATATATATTGGACAGAGTGGTTCAGGCTTAACTGCAGGGTCTGGGTTGCTGGAAAGAGTTGGTGTTCTGCGGGTTTAGAAAGAGAAGATGGTGATTAAGGAGTAGAGGAAGGAGAAGAACTGTATCATGTGCAGCATATCTCTGCTGTGGCTACCTTTCTCTGAAATGGCTGGTCTCTAACTAGGAAAAGCAGATGTCTCTCACCAGCTGGAAAGTGAGAAAATATCTAGAGTGAATAGGACAGGCAGGGGTGTGTGGGTAGCAGAGCAGTAGCCATCGGTGGAGCGGGGATGGCTCAAACAGCAGACACTGAGGCAGGGAGAGCATTGCTTTAGGCACCACTGAGTGTAAGTGAGGCAGTGGGCCTGCTCATTGAAGCTTACTTTCCTCCTTCTGAATTGCCACTTCTGATCTACTATAGGCTTGGATACCAGATACTTAATCTTGTCAGAATTGTGTGTAAAATCACAATAAAAGGTCCCTGAAAGGAGGATTCTGGGAAAATGGCAGAATAGGAAGCACCAGGAGTCTGTCTCCCCACCTACACAACAATCACAATGGCAGAATCTGGCTGATGTAACTATTTTGGAACTCTGGAGTATCTCCAAGGCTTGCAACTTCCAGGGAAAGGCTCAGAAAGTAAATTACAGTTGCTTTTGGTCCATTTCAGCTCTTGGCACAGTAACAGCTACCTCAATCCTCTGGCAGGCAGCTGTACACATGTTCCTGGAGCAGATTGCACACAGCTTGAGGGAAGTAGGGTGGGCAAAAAGGGCCCTGTCCTCCTAATGTTTGGGACCTGTTTGCTGATTGCTGCTTCTGATTACGGGGGTATAAACAAAGGGGCAGGAAGCCACTATTGTTGCACCTCTCTCTATTATTGGAAGTCCCTCTTTCTCTGGCTGAAGTGATTTCCAGAGCATTTAAATGGCTGGCGCATTTTTTTCCCCTTTATTTTGTCTTTTTCCTCTTTGGGGACAATACATGAAAAACTAGAACATCCAAAAGCGACTACATATACAGAAAAATTAGAAAGTCATAGTACCTGCCCAGGGAAAGGCAGAGGCTCAGAAAAGGCCTGAGAGGACTTTAGGTTTACGCATCTGGCTGATCCTCAGCACAGAGATAGCTGTACAATAATCAATAGACAAACAAAAACAAAAACAAAAAATCCCTGTGAAGGGGTAGGATACGATTTCCAGAGTTACCACATTGTTAGATTCGTCTAGTTTTCAACAAAAAATCACCAGGCATAAAAAGAAACAAGAAAGAAAGACTCATTCAGCAGAAAAAAATAAACAATAAACCAAGAGAAACTGTTCCTGAAAAACACCTAATTCTGAATGGATCAAAAAATTTAAACAACCATCTTAAAGATGCTCAAAAGTTTAAAGGAAGACGCAAGGAAAGTCATGAAAACAATGTATGCAAAAATGGAAATATCAGTAAAGAGACAGAAAACCTAAAGAGAAATCACAAAAAAATTCTGGAGCTGAAAAGTATAATAATTGCAATAAAATTTCACTAGAGGGATTCAAAGACAGATCTGAGCAGATAGATGAAAGAATTAGTGACCTTGAAGATAGGACAAAAGAAATTTTCTACTCTGAGGAAGAGAAAGAAAACAAATTGAAGAAAAGTGAACAGAATGTAAGGGACCTGTGGAACACCATCAAATGGACTGATCCATGCACTGCAGGAGTCCAAGAAGAAAAAAGATAAAAAACAGAAAGAATATTTGAAGAAATAGTGGCCAAAACATTCTAAATTTAATGAGAGACATTATTATAAACACAAAAATGACAGTCACAAAATGACAAACAGTATGATTTCACTTATATGAGGTACTTAGAGTAATCAAAGTTCAATAAGCACAATGAACTTTGAATAAGATAAACTCAAAGACACTGATATGGTTTGAATCTGTGTCCCCACCCAAATCTCATGTTCAATTGTAATCCCAAATGTTGGATGTGGAGCCTGGTGGGAGGTGATTGGAGCATGGGATCAGATTTCGCATGAATTGTTTAGCATCACCCCCTTGGTGCTGTTCTTCTGATAGTTAAGTGAGTTCTCATGAGATCTAGTTGTTTAAAAGCATGTCACACCTCCCCCCTCACTCTCTCTCGCTTCTCTGTGCTTGCATCCCCTTCACCTTCCACCATGATTGTAAGTTTCCTGAGGCCTTCCCAGAAGCCAAGCAGATGCCAGCATAATGATTCCTGTACAGCCTGCTGAAGTCTAAACTTCTTTTCTTTATAAATTACTCAGTCTCAGGTATTTCTTTATGCAATGTAAGAATGGACTAATACAGACACCCACACCAGCACATACTGTAATTAAACAGTTGAACTACAAATATAAAAAGGGAACGTTGAAAGCAGTGAGAGAGAAGCAACTAATCACATACAAGAGATCCTCCATAAGAATATCAGCAGATTTCTTGTCTGAAACATTGGAAGCCAGAAAGGAGTGAATTGATATATTCAAAGTGCTAAACAGAAAAATACCTGTCAATGAAAAATCGTACATCTGTCAAAATTAGCCTTCAGAAGTGAGGGAAAGGTTAAGATATTCACAGATAAACAAAGCTGAGGGACTTTGCTCCCACTAGACCTGCTCTACAAGAAATACTAAAGGAAACCTTGTAGGTTGAAATGAAAGGATACATAATTTAAGAGACTAGTGCATTTAAAAAAATATTAGTTTATGTTTTGGGACACACAATGTATAAAGATGTGTCACATCAACAACTGAAGGGCATGGATGGAGATATAAAGTATAATTTTTATATGTCATTGAAGTTATAAATTCAAATTAGAGTGTTATAACTTTAGTGTTATAATCCCCATTGTAACCATATAGAAAATAGCTGTAGAATATACACAAAAAGAAATGAAGAAGAAATTTAAATATTTTACTACAAAAAATTGATTAAACATGAAAGAAGATATAATGCAGAAAATGAGGGACAAAAAAGCTGTCAGGCACATAGGAAACAAACGGTAAAGTGACAGAAGTAAATCCCTCTTTATGAATAATTACTTTAAATATAAATGGATGAAATTCTCCAATCAAAACACAGAGATTGGCAAAATGGATTAAAAAAAGAAGCATGATCCAACTATATGCTGTCTAAAGAAACTAACTTTATATCCAGACAAACAGAATGAAAGTGAAAAGATGGAAAAAGCTCTTTCATGCAAATAGTAACCAGAAAAGAGCTGGGATAGCTATAACTAATATCGGAGAAAATAGACATATCAAAAAGATTACAAGAGACAAATGACATTATATATACATTAAAAGGCCACTACAGCAAAAAGATATAACAATTATTAATGTCTGAGCACCTAATAACAGGCTATCAAAATTTATGAATCAAGAATGTACAGAATTGAAAGGAGAAATTGAGACTTCAATATCCCACTCTCAATAACAGAGCAACTAGCAAAAGATAAGCAAGGAAATAGAAGACTTAAACCACACAATAAACCAACTAGATCTAATAGATGAATGTAGAGCAGTCTACCTAACAACAAAATACACATTCTCCTCAAGTGGACATGGGACATTTTCTGGGATGGACTGTATGTTGGGCCACAAATTAAGTCTTAATAGATTTTAAAAGCTAAATATTATACAAAGCATATACTACAAACACAGCGCAGGACCATACGTTAGGCCACAAATAAAGTCTTAATAGAGTTTAAAAGCTAAATATTATACAAAGCACATACTACAAACACAACATAATGAAGTTAGAAATCAATAAGAAAAGGAAAACCATTCACAAATTGGTGGAAATTAAACAATACTTTTTAATTTTTTCGAGATGGAGTCTCGCTCTGCTGCCCAGGCTGGAGTGCAGTGGTGCGATTTTGGCTCACTGCAACCTCCACTTCCTGGGTTCAAGCAATTCTCTGCCTCAGCATCCTGAGTAGCTAGGATTACAGGCGCCTGCCACCATGCCCAGCTAATTTATTTATTTTTTTTATTTTTAGTAGAGACGGGGTTTCGCCATCTTGGCCAGCTGGTCTCGAACTCCTGATTTCATGACCCACCCGCCTCAGCCTCCCAAAGTGCTGGGATTAGAGGCATGAGCCACAGCGCCCAGCCTAAACAATACATTCTTAAACAACCAATGCATTGAAGAAGAAGTGACAAGGGAAATTAGAAAAAACTTAGAGATGAATGAAAATGAAAGGACAACATACTAAAACTTACGAGATTCAGTGAAAGCAGTGCTAAAGGGGAAATTATAGCTATCAATTTTTTTCATTTAAAAAAAAGAAAGACCTCAGGTCAACAACCTAACTTTAAAACTTAAAGAACTAGAAAAAGAAGAACAAACTAAACAAAAAACTAACAGAAGAAAGGAAATAGTAAAAATTAAAGCAGAGATAAAGAAAACAGGGAGGAAAAAATCAGAAAATCAAGAAAACCAAAGCTAGTTTTTTGAAAAGATCAACAACATTAACACACCTTTAGCCAGATAAACTAAGAAAAGGAGAGAGAAGATTTAGATTACCAGACTCAGAAATGAAAGTGAGGACATTACTATCAATTCTACATAAATATAGAGTATTATAAGAGACTAAATGAATTACTGTAGGGCAACTAATTGGTTACCCTAGATGAAATGGACAAATTCCTAAAAACACAAAACTTCCTAAGACTAAATCACTAAAAAATAGAAAATTTGAATAGACCTACAACTATAGCTTGAGTATCCCTTACCTGAAATGATTGGAACCAGAAGTGTTTCAGATTTTGAATTTTGGAATATTTGCATATACGTAATGAAATATCTTAGGGATGGGACTCAGGTCTAAACATGACATTTATTTATGTTTCATATACATCTTATACACATAAAGTGAAGATAATTTATCCACTATTTTAAATAATTTTGTGCATGAAATAAAGTTTTGACTGAGTTTTGAGTGCAACCCTCACAAGACAGTCAGGTATGAAATTTTCTATTTGTGATGTCATATGAGAACGCAAAAAGTTAGATTTTGGAAGATTTTGAACTTTGGATTTTCAGATTAGGGATGCTTAACCTACAGTAAAAAGATTGAATCACTAATCAAAAATTTTCCACTGAAGAAAATCCCTGGACCTCATGGCTTTACTGTTGAAATTTACCAAGACTTTTAAAAAGAACAAACACCAATACTTCTCAAACTTTTCAAAAATTTGAAGAGGAAGAAGTACCTCCTAACTTTTTTATTTTTATTTTTGAGACAGTTCCTCACTCTGTCACCCAGGCTGGTGTGCAGTAGTATGCTCATAGCTCACTGAAGCCTCAAACTACTGAGCTCAAGCAATTCTCTTGCCTTAGCCTCATAAGTAGTTAGGACTACAGGTACATGCCCCCTCACCCAGCTACTTTTTAAGTTTTTTGTAGATACAGGGTCTCACTTTGTTGCACAGGCTGGTCTCAAACTCCCGGGTTCAAGAGATCCTCTTTGCTTGGCCTCTCAAAGTGCTAGAATTATAGGTGTGAGCCATTGTGCCCAGCCCTAACTCATTTATTGAGGCTAGCATTATCCTGATGCCAAAACAAAAGACATTACAAGAAATGAAAACTACAGATTCATATTTCTTATGAACATGCAAAAATTTTCAACAAATTACTGGCAGATTGAATTCAGTAGCATATTGAAAGGATTATACACCATAAACAGGTGAGATTTATTCCTGAAATGCAAGCATGACATAGCATATAAAAATCAATCAATATAATACAGATCTGGTGTAATATACCATTAACAGAATGAAGGAAGGAAACCATATAATCATCTCAATTGATACAGAAAAAAATCATTTGATAAAACTCAACATCTTTTCATGATATTTTTATCAAACTAGCAATAGAAGGAAACTACTTAAGAAACTAGCAATAGAAGGAAACTACTTCAACATAATAAAATCCATGTATAAAAGTCTACAGCAACCATTGTACTCCATGGTAAAAGACTGAAAGTTTTCCTCTAAATTAGGAACATGGCAACGATGCTTGTTTTTGCCACTTTTATTCAACATAGTATTGGAAGTTCTAGCCAGAGCAATTAGGCAAGAAAAAGGAATAAAAGGCATCAAAATTGAAAAGAAAGAAGTAAATTATCTGTTTGTAGATTATATAATCTTACAGGTAGAAAATTCAAAAACTCTACCCATGAATGTTAGAACTAATAAATAAATTAAGAAAATTGGCAGGATATCAAGTCAACATGCACACACACATACATACATACACACACAAATCAGTTGTATGTCTATATGCTAAAAATAAACAATCCAAAAAAATTAAGAAAACAATTCTGTTTATAATAGCATCAAAAGAATAAACTACTTAGGGATTAACTTAAGCAAGGGGGTGAAAGACTTGTACAATGAAAACTATAAAACATTGCTGAAAGAAACTAAAGAAGGCAAAATAAATGGAAAGACATTCCATGTTCATGGATTGGAAGACTTACTATTGTTAAGATGTCAATACTACCCAAAATGACCTACAGAGTTAATGTAATTCCTATCAAAATCCAAATGATTTTTTTGCAGAAATGGAAAAACCCATCTAAAATTTACGTGAAATCTCAAGAGACCTTGAATAGCCAAAGCAAAAAGAACGAAGAACAAAAAACAAAGCTGGAGGACTCACACTTCCTTATTTCAAAACGTACTACTCAGCAGCAGTAATCAAAATATTATGGTATTAGAATAAATACAGACATATCAACCAATGGAATAGAGTAGAGAGCCCAGAAACAAACCCTTGCAAATACGGTCAAGTGATTTTCAGTTAGGGTGCCAAGATAATCCAATGGAGAAAAAGATAGTCTTTTCAATAAATGGTGCTGGGAAACTGGATCTCCACATGGAAAAGAATGACGTTAGACCTTTACTTCACACTATATGCAAAAAATAACTCAAAATTGGCTCATGATGTAAAATGTAATGCCTAAAGCTATCATTAGAAAACATAGGGCAAAAACTTTATGACACTGGATTTGGCAATGATTTTGCCAAAATCACTGAAACACAAGCAACAAACAAAAATTAGACAATTGGATTTCATGAAAAAATTTAAAAATTTGTGCATCAAAAGTCATTATTGGTGGTGATGCACGACATTATAAGTGCATTTAATGTCACTGAACTGTATACCTAAAAATTGTTAAAATGGTAAATCTTGTGTGTATTTTGCTACAAAAAATGGAAAAAATCACAATATTATCAGAGTAACAAAGCAACCCATAGAATGGGAGAAAATATTCATAAATCACATGTCTAATAAAAGATTAATATCCAGAATACATAGAGTACTTATAAAACTAACAACTTGATTCAGATATAGGCAAAGAACTCGAATAGACATTTCTCAAGAGACAACATTACAAATGACCAATAATCCCACAAACGACTCAACATTACTGATCACTAGGAAAAGGTAAATCAAAGCTAAAATGAGTAACAACTCACACCCATTAGGATGGCTATTATAAAATAAAGTTTTGGTGAGGATGTGGGAAAATTGAAACCCTTGTGCACTATTGGTGGTAATGTAAAATTGTGCAGCCACTGTGGAAAACAATATGGCTACTTTTCAAAAAATTAAGAATAGAATTACCATATAATCCAACAATTGCACTTCTGGTTATATACCTAAAATAATTGCAAGAAGGGTGTTGAAGAGATGTTTGTACACACATATTCACAGCAGTATCATTCACCATAGCTGAAATGTGGATGCAACTCCTTGTGTTCACGGATGGATGAATGGATAAGCAAAATATGCTATATACATACAGTGTTATAGTATTCAGCCTCAAAAAGGAGGACATTGACATATGCTGCAACCTGGAAGAACCTAGAGGATATTATACCAAGTGAAATAAGCCAGTCACAAAATGACAAAACTGTATGATTTCACTTATATGAGGTACTTAGAGTAGTCAAAGTCATAGAGACAGAAAGTAAAATGATAGTTGCCAGAGGCTAGGGGAAGAATATATTGGGGAGCTATTGATAATAGAGTTTCAGTTTTGCAAGGTGAAAAGAGTTTCCGAGATGGATGGCAGTGATGGTTGCACAGCAGTATAAATATACCACTGAACTGTACACTTAAAAATGGTTAAAATGATAAATTTTATGTCATGTGTCTTTTACTGCAATTTTTAAAAAATATCTGAGAGGGAATCTGAGGAATTTTCCTATGAGCAATGAGTGTGAATTTTAGTGCATGAAGTTTATAAAATCTGCTTTGACTATTTATACATCCTTTTTGTTTCTTTCCTGATTCCCGGCTATATTTTATTCAAAGAAGCTTGCCAAATAGTTGAGTCCTAAACAGATGAAATTCTTTGACAATTTGTTTTCCAGGTTTCTTTGCCCTTATCTAGATCATAACATATAAAGTTACTATAATGGAATGGGTAAAAACTTGAGCTCTGGGGTTAGATCTGAAAAGTTGGAAAGACCTGGGTTTGAATCTGAGCTCCACAGGTGACTTTGGGAAGTTAGGCAACCTCTCTAAGCCTCCGTTTGTTCATTTGTGAAATGAGGATAATGTTTCCTTTGTGGTCTCTTGAAGACAAAATGGATATGTAATGATACAGTGCACAGTGTCTGAAACCAGTAAAAGATAACGTTGTTATACTGAGAAGCCCCAGCAGGAGGTGAGAGTATTGACTCGGTCTCTTTCTGTCTGCTGATGAGTTGACTTTGTCAGTATAATATAGCCAGCTTACTTTGCAATGTGAAGCGGAAATTATGCCCAGAGCATTGTTCTATTGATTACAGACAAAAGCAACAGAACAAGAATTTTGTAATAGACTTTATAAAAGCAAAAACAATTTAGCAATTAAATTTAGAAAATAGGCAAGTGGAAAGTATCTTTATTTCACTTGAGTTTACCCTATAAAACTGGGCCTGAGTGGGCATATGGTTTCTTAAAATAAGGGTAAAATAAAACCTTTCAAGACCTAGTTGTACAAAGTTGGTTTTCTCAAAAAGGCCTAGAAATTAGATATTCAAAAGAGATACTTTAAAAACAACATTAATGTATAGATTTGAAAGTCTTCTTTACCAATTACTGTTTATTTGTTTTTTGGATAAAGCTTGTACATACACATACACATATACATATACACACTCATGTAATATATAGATATATATATTCATATGGGCGTGTGTGTATTTTTAGTTTGCTTACTTACATTTTTTTCACAGAAAAAAAAGAAATGTGCCATTATAAGACAACTGTGGTGAACTCACCCTTGGTTCTACATCAGAAAAAGTGTGTTTGGGGTTTCAGACCCCTCTTCCTTTCACCTGTCTCCCCTCCCCAGTACCTTCTCTCTTCTTTATTCAGGCTCAAAGACAGCATATGAGAGTGTA
The DNA here is from genome assembly GCF_000951035.1 of Colobus angolensis palliatus. Taxonomy (NCBI): domain Eukaryota; kingdom Metazoa; phylum Chordata; class Mammalia; order Primates; family Cercopithecidae; genus Colobus; species Colobus angolensis. The sequence goes on along the minus strand of NW_012114600.1, from coordinate 995,076 downwards.
AATGCTTATAAAAGTATCTTTCTCATTTCCGAAGGCACACAGAAGAAAAAAAGCATGCCAACAAGCTATGCACATGTGCATTTAAAACATGACTGGGATTGAAAACATATGTCCGAAGACTTGCACAAGAATTTTCAGAGCACCATTATTCATAAAGACACAAAAGTGGAAACAACCCAAATGTCCATCTCTTGTACATTATAAATAAATAAAATGTGGTATATCCACATAATTAAATATATTTATATATAGATATGTGCATATTTATATTGAGTATATTCAACTCTGTGAATATACTAAAATCCACAGAATTGTATACTTTATAAGTATGAATTTTATGGTATATGAATTATATCTAAATGAAGCTGTTAAAAAGAAAAAGAAAAACACAACTGGGTTCTGATAGAACAATTCTAATTTTTTAATCATATAGATATTTAATTTCACCATAGAAGAATTATAGCATTTTAATAAATGACCTCAGGATCATTTATTAAAATAACCTTGGGGTTATTTATTAACATTGCATGAGGCTGAGGCAGGAAAATGGCGTGAACCCGGGAGGCGGAGTTTATAGTGAGCCAAGATCACATCACTGCACTCCAGCCTGGGTGACAGATCGAGACTCCGTCTCAGAAAAAAAAAAAAAAAAAAAAAATTGCATGAAGCCAGCAAATTTTTTTCTGAAAACATCTTTACCTTAGAAATCAGAGTTTTCTAGGAATAGCAGGGAACATTAACAATAAATTTGCTTAAACCTTCTTTAAGCATTATGGTTTGCACTTTCTATTCACATTCACCAGTTGAAGCTTCTAAGGCATTGTTTGTTTTCTGAACATTTAAAGCTTCCTAGAGAGGTTGAAGAATTCTTATTCTTATTAAGAGTGATGCCAAAACAGCATTACACGATTGACATGAAGAATTGAAGAGAATGACTAATGAAGTTCTAGCAAAGCTGTTTCTAAATTCTACCTCTGCTCTCTACCAGGATGAATAAGCCTTGTTTTCCTATGCCCAATTTATTTAAGCAACACATTATTCCAGAAATTGAGAAACTGGCAGGCAGTGATAAAAGTCCACTCTAAAAACAAGTTTGAGTTTTTTATTGTTTTTCCATTTGCTCCTCTTTAAGAATTAGAATGAACAATGTTATTAATATGCTAAAGTAAGGGAATTGGCTGAAATAATATTACAGGCTTCAAGTTATGCAATGCTCTAATCTCATATGTATGGAAACTGGTATTTTGGGGCTAGGGATCATTTCTTAATTATCTATGGTAAAATTTCTACACACACAAAAAAATATATAATGTGATCCATCCGATTCAAAGCTTATTTGGGTCACACATTTAATTATACTTATTGAGAAAAACTTGTAAAACAGATTAGCAATGACTACACAAATCTCCTTAGCCTGCTAGCCATTATTATTATTAGTTATTATCAGAAATTATCTCTAATACTCAATGTGCCAATCCATTGCTAGTTCCCTTAAAAAACAAACTTCCAGCATAAAACAAACATTAATTAAAAGAGAGATCGAGACAGAGTCAATCCTTGACAACTTCTTTAAAGTCAAATGAGATTATTCCTTCCTGGGTCCAAACAGCCCTCTTTTCTGCTGATATCACCCAAGAATTCCATGCATAGCAATGCCTGAGGGCTACCGTGGAAAGAAGGACAAAGAAGCACTACTTGCCAGGGATGGCTGCGTGTCATTCCTAACTAGAGACATCTGAATCCAGGGCTGCCTACAACAAGTCTTCATATGACACACTTTAAAACTTTTGCCTCAGTCTGAAGTCACTTCTGGTGGCCCCACTTTTGATATAACCCATCCAATGACTAAGCACCTATGACATCTGGTCAGTAACTAAAGAACAGCTGTACCCCCTTCTGTTACCTTGGGACTCACTCACGTAGACTTCATTTTCACTGGGTCTGCTCCCATACCATTATGATATTTGTAGTTCACCAGTGATGTACTATTCTTCTATATAGCATGTGCTTCTATTCTCACTACCTCTATTTTGCTTGTCAAGGCATATTTTTTCTGTCCATGGACTTCATCTCTCCATTACCCACTTTGCATGGCAGTTTTGAAGAATATTTTCAAAGCTCTCTAGTATCCACTCACCACTCTCAGACTGATGGAACATGTTAACATGGACATTGCATGGTAGATCTTTCACTCGCATCCCTGTGAAGAGACCACCGAACAGGCTTTGTGTGAACAACAAAGCTGTTTTCTTCACCTGGGTGCAGGCGGGCTGAGTCTGAAAAGAGAGTCAGTGAAGGGAGATGGGGTGGGGACATTTTATAGGATTTGGGTGGGTAGTGGAAAATTACAGTCAAAGGGGATTGTTCTCTGGCGGGCAGGGGCAGGGGTCACAATGTACTCAGTGAGCTTTCAAGCCAAGATGAGCCAGGAGAAGGAATTTCACAAGGTAATGTCATCAGTTAAGGCAGGGACCAGCCATTTTCACTTCTTTTGTGGTGGAATGTCATCAGTTAAGGCAGGAAGTAGCCATTTTCAATTCTTTTGTGATTCTTCACTTGCTTCGGGCCATCTGGACCTATACACGCAGGTCACAGGGGATATCATGGCTTAGCTTGGGCCCAGAGGCCTGACATTCCTGCCTTCTTATATGAATAAGAAAAATAACATAAAATAGTATTGAAGTGTTGGGGTAGCATGGAGAGATAACGGACAATGTTTCTCAGGGCTGCTTCAAGCAGAATTAGAGATGGCATAGGAACCTAGAGTGGGAGAGGTCAAGTTGAAGGAGGATTTTGTGGTAAGGGGTGATATTGTGGGGTTGTTAGAAGGAGCATTTGTCATATAGAATGACTGTTGATGGCCTGCATATGGTTTTGGATGAATTGGGAAACTAAACGGAAGATACAAGTTCCAAATAAAAGAAGGAGGAAAAATAGGTATTAAAGGACTAAGAATTGGGAGGACCCAGGACATCCAATTAGAGAGTGCCCAAGGGGGTTCAGCATGATTACTTTCTTGGAGTTTTTGGGCTCTATCCTTGAGTTTTTTTATGTTGTCATACACCAGGTCAGATTGATTTAGGTTAAAACAACGCTCTTCATTTAAAAATATACAGAATCCTCCTTTTTCAGCAGTAAGTAGTAAGTCAAGGCTTCAGTGGTTTTGGAGGAAAACTTCAGCTAAAGAGTCAACTTGGGCCTGGAGGACTGATAAAGTTTGTGATATGTCTGTGATGCTAGCAGAGAAGTCATTAGAGAGGCTATGGAAGGTTGTAACAGAGGTTGAAATGCCTGCTATTCCAGTACCCAGAGCAATAGTGGAGTCAGAAAGTCCCAAACTGACAAGCAAGGGAATTAGTGGAATAACTCTTCTCTGTCGTATCAGTGTTCTTAGGGGAACAGAGAGCTCTTCGGTCCCATTTGCAAATTGAATTTTTGGAGTAAGGAAAACTAGTGTGCATGTGCCTGTCCAATAGCAGGTAGACACATGTAGGTAGGTAGAGAGGAAGAACAGATCTTGTGCAAGGCAAAACTGGAGATGCAAAGTAAAAAGATGAGAAGGAGTGCTGAAAGGGGTGTCTTGTACCCGGACTTCTAGGGATCCAGCTAGGGAGGCAGCCATCAGAGGTTGTAATGTGGACTGATGGGGTAACTGCATAGAGGGGGAGGTTCGATTTTCATGGTGTATGAGAAAACATTGAGTGTCTATGAGCAACTCTTCACTGTTATTTATGGGGCTAGGTATAAGTAAACAAGAAGAGGGCCTGGGGGGAGAATCTGACGAGCAAGGGGAAGGTAACCAAGGATGGAGTGAAATACAGGGTAAGTGTCTTCCTAAGCAATAATTACTACTAATGTTTTTAAGTTTGCCAGTATTGATAGAGGGCTTATCTGTAATACAGAGCTGGAAATCTCCAATTGTTTCAGTGATGTGTGAGTTGGGCTTTGGAGATGAAGAGTGAAGGAACATTGAGAAGGTGAAAAGTTACCCAGGGGAATTCCAGTGGGTCTTTGCCGAGAGATACATAAAGGAGCAGCCACAGGAATAGTAGTTTGATTGTGAGGGGTCCAAATATGGGGGGAGTAGAGTTGATACAAAGAGAAAGGTGTTTTAAGTAAGTTCAGAGGAGGGCGGCAGCTTGCTGATGTGAAATGTCTGGGGAGGTCTTGCTGGACCTGTCTAGAAAGTAAAGAAGTTCTTCAGGAGGGTAAAGGTGAGGGCTGTTAAAAGAATTTCAGAGGTGTAGGGAGAGAGGAGATGTTGCCCAGTCTGTATGTGAGGTGGGGACAGCTGTGTAGGCGCTGGAAGAAAGGGAAATGCAAAGCCAGTGATTTTTCACTAAGGAGGGATTAGAAATGGCTAGGAGAGAGTGAGTAAGATTGACAGTGTGTTGGAGATAGCTGGGGAGAGGTAGAGGGTGGCATAGGAGTGGGAATGAGAATAAGAGTGAATATAAAAGTAAAGAACACAACTTCATCAGGGTGGAAGTATTGGAGGGTGCCCTGCCAGAAGAGATCATCTATCCACTCTAAGAGGGAGTTAAGAGTGATGGTTTGGGGATAGCACAAAGAGATATCAGCTGTGATGGCTTGGAGAAACAGTGTAAACCAGCAGTGTAGACAAGAGGAGGGCATTTATGAGTAGTTGAGAATGATAAATAGGAGTATGACTAGACAGAAGATAGTAGGGATGACTAGTTTTTAGGGCTCAGTCCAAGTAGTGGAGGTGACTGTGTATTATTATATAGAAAACAGAACTTCTGACATCAAAAGTTTATAATGAGTTCAGTCTGTCTGAGTCTGTTCAGGCCAAAACCACTAAAAATGAACCTTTTGTCAGACAAAATCAGAGATATTGACCCATTGCAATAAGGGAGACACACACACTAGAGGAACCATGAATCATCTTACCAAAGGGAAAGATAGAGTTAGGATAGACAGAATTGGGGAGAAGAGTAGAATTTAGGTGAATTTCAATGCAGGAGTGTTTTTGTAGGCTCAAAGCAAAACAGGGCTGTGTAAAGTGGTCAACATCACGTCCAGTCTGCAAACTAGACCCAGGGTTTTGTTGCTTTGGAAGAAAAGAAAGTTAAGATAGATGTGGAATTTTGCGTGCAGAAACCCCTTATCTGAAGCTCTGCACCTGGGTTGTAAATGAAGACTATTTCTATGTGTCAGAGTAACTTAGATCTCCAAGGCAGCGTGGGTTGTTTCATTTTTGCTGATTATACTTTCCAACAACGATTTTAATCAAATCATTTAAATTTCTGAAAGTCTCAGATTTTAGAGAACAAAGTTTCTCAGTGCCTAAGAAAATAGTAGACACTTAAAGAAGGGAGTTGTTATGACAGCTTCAGTGTGTCCTTGGGTGAAAACATTGTTTCCTGTTAACTTTGCAGCTGGTTTTATCTGTGTTTTGTATTCCAATCTGAAGAACAGTAGGGCAGATTTTTATAGTCTGAGCTAATTTTTACTTTCTTATTACCTTGATGAATTGCACTAGACATGTAGCATAAGCAAAAAAGAAGCTTTTGTGAAATTAAGATGCTGAGTTTCTGAGGTGTTTTTTTTAAATTTGTTTTTGTTTTGTTTTGTTTTATCATAGCATAACCAAGCCTACCCTGGATGTCACATAAATTTCTGTTTTAGTTAAATTTCCATAAAATGAAGTACTGGCTTAGGAGTTGGTAGCATGTGGCAGAAAACTGTTACTGGAGGATGAAAAGATGTATATCCATTATTATACAGTGGCCAAACATTTGGTAAAACTTGGAGGACACATCATGTTCCTCACAAATTTGTAGCCTTAGAAGAAGAGGTTGAAAAATAGAATGTTGGTAGCCTGTGTTGGCTGCTGATGACTATGCTTGGCAAGGTAATATAAGAAATAGATGGACTCAGAAAAGAATTGGCTAATTTAAAAGCAGGAAAGAGAATAGAAAATGTCTACAAACTTGGAAATTTATCGGGTTGCAAAAGGCAACCATTTCTGAGCCCCAAGCAATAAAAAGCAGCATTAAGAAATGCCCTGATTACAAAGTTTGATTAAAACTTATTCTGCAATCCCAGCACTTTGGGAGACTGAGGCGGGCGGATCAGGAGGTCAGGAGATTGAGACTACGGTGAAACCCCGTCCTTACTAAAAATACAAAAAATTAGACAGGCGTGGTGACGGGCGCTTGTAGTCCCAGCTACTCCGGAGGCTGAGGCAGAAGAATGGCGTGAACCCAGGAGGCGGAGCTTGCAGTGAGCCGAGATCGCACCACGGCACTCCAGCCTGGGCGACAGAGCGAGACTCTGTCTCAAAAAAAAAAAAAAAAACTTGTTGCTGAAGCAAGGATCAAATCAAGGTAAAGTCAGTGGACATATTGTTAAAACTTCCGTATGGAGTAAGACAGTACCTGTGATATCTTTTTAATTGGCAGAAATAGTTCAGGGTAAAAAACTAAAGATGCAGCCCTCCCACCAAAGACATTCCCAAAGTAACTGCAACTGAGAGAGGGAGAGGAAGAGGCAAAAATAAAGCAAAGAAATATAGCAAATTGCAAAGAGAAAGGAAAACGTATGTTCATACAAAACTTGTACACAAGTGTTTATAGCAGCATTATTTATAATAGCCAAAATGTAGAAAGAACTCAAACATCCATGAACTGATGGATAAATATAATGTGGTATATGTGTACAATGGAATAATATTTGACAGTAAAAAATATTAAGTACAGATACGTGCTACAACATGGATGAACCTTAAAAACATTGTGACTAAGTGAAAGAAGCCAGTCACAAAGTCCATATACAGTATTGTATGATTCACTTTATATGACATGTCCAGAATAGGCAAATCCATAACAGGAAGCAGATTGGTGGTTGCCTAGGGCTGGAGATAGAATGAGGTGAGGTGGGAGAAGGTGGGGAGAAATGGAGAGTGATTGCTAGTGAATATGTTGTTTCTTTTTGGGGTGACAAAAATGTTCTGTAATTGGTGGTGATAGTTACACAATTATATAGTCATATATCACTTAGCAATGGGGATACATTCTGAGAAATACATCATTAGGTGATTTGTTCTTTTGGGAACATCATAGAGTGTAATTACACAAACCTGGATTGTATTCCCTACCGCCCACCTACACTGTATTACATAGCCTGTTGCTCCTAGGCTACTACAAATCTGTACAGCATGTTACTGTACTGAATACTGTAGGCAATTATAACACAGTGGTATTTGTGTATCTAAACATATCTAAACATAGAAATGCTACAATGAACATACACTATAAAAGATTTAAAATGGCACATCTATATGGGACATTGTATTAGTCCGTTCTCATGCTACTAAAAAGAACCGCCTGAGACTGGATAATTTCTAAAGAAAAGAGGTTTAATTGACTCACAGTTCTGCAAGTCTGTGGAGGCCTCAGGAAACTTACCATCATGGTGGAAGGGAAAGCAAACATGTCCTTCTTTACATGGCAGCAGGGAGGGGAAGAATGAGAGCTGAACAAAGGAATAAGCCCCTTATAAAACCATCAGATCTCATGAGAACTTACTATCATGAGAATAGCATGGGGGAAATCACCCCCATGATTCAATTACCTTTCACTGGGTCCTATGACATGGGGGTATTATGGGAACTACAAATCAATATGAGATTTGGGTAAGGACACAGCCAAACCATATCAGGCATTTACCATGTTGGAGCTTGAAGAACTGGAAGTTGCTCTGGGTAAGTCAGTGTGTGGTGAGTGATTGTGAAGTCCTAGGACATTACCGTACACTACCGTAGACTTTACAAACACTGTACACTTAGGCTACATGAAATTTATTTATTTATTTATTTATTTTTTGAGGCGGAGTCTCGCTCTGTCGCCCGGACTGGAGTGCAGTGGCCGGATCTCAGCTCACTGCAAGCTCCGCCTCCTGGGTTTAGGCCATTCTCCTGCCTCAGCCTCCCCAGTAGCTGGGACTACAGGCACCCGCCACCTCGCCCGGCTAGTTTTTGTATTTTTAGTAGAGACTGGGTTTCACCGTGTTAGCCAGGATGGTCTCGATCTCCTGACCTCGTGATCCGCCCGTCTCGGCCTCCCAAAGTGCTGGGATTACAGGCTTGAGCCACCGCACCCGGCCGAAATTTATTTAAAAACTCTTTTCCTTCAAAAATAAATTAACTTACTGTAACCATTTTACTATATAAACTTTAATTGTTTTTTCTTGAGACAGAGTCTTGCTCTGTCACCAGGCTGGAGTGCAGTGGCGCGATTTTGACTCACTGCAACCTCTGACTCCCTGGTTCAAGCAATTCTCCTGCCTCAGCCTACCAAGTAGCTGGGATTACAGGCATGTGCCACTACGCCCCGCTAATTTTTGTATTTTTAGTAGAGACAGGGTTTCACCATGCTGGCTGGGATGGTCTCGATCTCCTGACCTCATGATCCGCCCGCCTCAGCCTCCCCAAGTGCTGGGATTATAGGTGTAAGCCACCATATTCGGCCTAAACTTTAAAATTTTTTAACTTTTGACTCTTTTATAATACAATTTACCTTAAAGCACAAACACATTGTACAACAATACAAAAAGATCTTCTTTTTTTATACCTGTATTTGGTAAGCTTTTCTCTATTTTTAAATGTTTTAATTTTGTTTTACTTTTTATGCTTTTTTTGTTGAAAACTAATATACAAACACATTAATGTAGGCCTATACAGGTTAAGGATCATAAGTATCACTGGTCTTACACCTCCACATCTTGTCCCACTGGAGGGTCTTCAGGGACAGTAGCACATAGAGATGTTACACCTATGGTAACAACTTCCTCTGGAAGACCACCTGAATGACCTGGCTGAGACTATTTTGCAATTAACTTTTTATTTTCATAAGTAGAAGCAGACTCTAAAACAATGAAAAAGTATAGTATAGTAAGTGTGTAAACCAGTGACATAGCATTTTTTAAGTCTTATGTATTTTATATGCTAAACTTTAATACAACTGGAAGCTCAATAGGTTTGTTTATACAAGTATCACCACAAATATGTGAGTAATGCATTGTGCCAAGACTTCATGACAGCTATGATGACACCAGGCAATAGTAATTTTTCAGCTCCATTATAATCTTATGGGGCTACTGTCATACCTGAGGTCTGTTGTTGACTGACACCATTATGTGGCACATGGCTGTACTAAAAACCACTGAATTGTACACTCTAAATAGATGCATTGTGTGTTTTATGAATTACATCTAAAAAATAAATGGATAAAATTATGTCTAGAAAAGAACTGTAGATGTGACTATTGGCATATGGAACTGACTGGAATCAGATGAGAAGATTACTGAATTTTTGAGAGAGTTAAACTGATAAAGGGATCACTAGCTTAGAAAAAAAAGAAGCTGACTGCACAGAATTTTACACAAGACTTACCCCAACCTTCTGAGTAGGAAGTGGGCCGAGATATCTTTCTAACCTTTAAAGAAGACATATTCATTAATTCCCACTTCTGATGAGGCCAAACATGATATCAGAAAAAGAAGAATCTTACAAAAGGTACGTGCAAGGGCTATGGAGATAGGTGGGTTGAGGAATCCCTTGTGGTGGAGGGGGCAGAATTGGAGCCTAATTAAGGAGCTTATCCCTCTTCAGTGTAGGAAGTCCTTCTAAGGTTGGCCCAAGAGGGTTTTAGAATTGCTACAGACCCTGACTTCCAAATGGCAGCATTTAGGGCACATATCCTGCCCTGATCCACTATTGTATGATATATTGAGGGCTGGTAACTTGTCTTTTTAGTTTGTAGGACTTGGAGCAAGAGGCATCACATCCAGACTTTATGTAGACATAATGGTGTGTCAGCCCATGATGCAGAGACTACCACACATCTCCTAGGGGAGCTAGACTTTAAGTTTAATACTGAAGAGGAGACTTTTGGGTTGTCTCCCTCAGGAAGAGTGTATTTTAAGTGCAGGTGGGAGAGGGAACCAAATATTTGGTGACTAGAAAGGTGGACCATGATGTCATCAGTGATTTTCAACAAATACTCTGGTTCTCCCTGCTTCCAGCCACATGTTGAGATCACAGTTCTCAGGCACATTGTATAAGACCATATAACTTATCTCATTGCCAATGAAATGCAAGCAGAAGATACTCGTGTATTTCCCAAGATAAATTTTAAGAACCAGTGCACAATTCACTTAATTCTCTTCCTTTTTCTAAGGTGACAAGCATGAGCTGAGATGGAGCTTCAGTAAGCCTGAGTCCACCCTATTGTCACACATTGGATATATCACATGAAGGAGAAAGAAACCTTAATTGTGTTAAGCCACTGAGATTTGGAGTGTTTTTTACACAGCATAATTCATTCTGTGTGATATACATAGTAAGATCAAATGCCTCAGGTAAGCAAAGTGCATGCTGCCAGGTGTACCTTATATTATTAACTAGATATCGATAATTAAACTGTCTCCAAGAGAGGTTATTTATTTTCTTTCATTTCATTCCATCACAAAGTCATCTAAGCTTTCCTCTAAGCAGAACCAGTAGAAACAGGGTATCCATACTCATTAAACTACTCACATACATACGTAAAAAGACTCATTGATGTTTGATTCCTTAATCTTTGATACATTGTGCTGCCATATGACTGTGACTTCGGGTAGTCCAGGAATGCTCTTCTCCACTTGCATCAATGCCTATAGAATTCATTTGCACATTAAAATTTTGAAAGTGGAGACAGGGCATGAAGTATTGATTTAACTATTTATCATTTAGTTCTGGAGATTAATTCACTCGTTCATTTAATAAATATTTATTGAGCATATGATATGAGCTGCTCCAGAGATATTTCTAAATATGAATTTCTTATTGTCAGCCTCCTTTTTAAACCCCTTTTGATGATTTTCCAAGTACTGCAGCAAGATGTATTTTATTAGCAGCACAGGATTTTGCAGCCTGGAATCCAATTATAAAAGTACATGCAAAATGTAGTGTATTTGGATTGTTCTGGGAAGAAGATATATAGCACATCAGATTGTCAGCTCAGACATCTCTGTGGGCTGCCTCTCCAGACACTCTTGCTGAGTTAGCTAACCCTCTTTCACATTCCCTGGGAACCCTGTGCTTCTCTCTACTGCAGCTTCTATCACACTGTATGGTATTTGATGGCCCACTTATCTGTTGGCCTCACCAGAGTGTGAGTTCTTTAATTTTAAATTTTTGTGGGTACATAGTAGGTATATATATTCATGAGGTATATGGGATATTTTGATACAGGCATATAATGTGTAATAATAACCTCAGGGTAAATGGGGTATCTGTTACCTCAAGCATTTGTCCTTTGTGTTATTAACTATACAGTTATATTATTTTAGTTACTTTAAAATGTACAATTAAATTATTATTGACTACAGTCACCCCGTTGTGCTATCAAATACTAGATATTATTCATTCTTTCTAATGATTTTTGTACCCATTAACCATCTCCAGTTCCCCCCATGCCCACTACTCTTCCCAGCCTCTGGTAACCATCATTCTACTCTGTATTTCCGTGAGTTACACTGTTTTAATTTTTTAGCTCCCACAAATAAGTGAGAACATGTGATATTTGTCTTTCTGTGCCTTGCTTATTTCACTTATCACAATGACCTCTCGTTCCATCCATGTTGTTGCAAATGATAGAATCTCTTTCTCCTTCATGACTGAATAGTACTCCATTGTGTATATACATCATGTTTTCTTTATCCATTCATCTGTTGATGGACACTTAGTTGCTTCCAAATCTTGGCCATTGTGACTAGAGCTGCAATAAACATGGGAGTGCAGATATCTCTTCGATATACTGATTTCCTTTCTTTTGGGTATATACCTAGCAGTGGGATTGCTGGATCATATGGTAGCTCTATTTTTAGTTTTTAAAGAACCTCCAAACTGTTCTCCATAACGGTTATACTAATTTACATACCCACCAATGGCATACAAGGGTTCCCTTTTACCCACATCCTCACCAGCTTTCACTGTTGCTTGTCTTTTGGATAAGCCATTTTAACTGGGGTGAGATAATATCTCATTGTCGTTTTGACTTGCATATCTTTGATAAAGAATGATGTTGAGCGCCTTTTATATGTGTTTACCATTTATGTGTCTTCTTTTGAAAAATGTCTACTCAGGGCCGGGCGCAGTGGCTCATGCCTGTAATCCCAGCACTTTGGGAGGCTGAGGTGGATGGATCACCTGAGGTCACGATTTCGAGACCAGTCTGGCCTACATGGTGAAACCCCATATCTACTAAAAATACAAAAAATTAGCCAGATGTTCTGGTGCAAGCCTGTAATCCCAGCTACTTGGGAGACTGAGGCTGGAGAATCGCTTGAACCTGGGAGGTGGAGGTTGCAGTGATCTGTGATCACGCAATTGTACTCCAGCCTGGGTAACAAGAGCAAAACTCTGTCTCAAAAAAAAAAAAAAAGTCTATTCAGATATTTTGCCCATTTTAAAATAAGATTATTAAATGTTTTCCTATAGAATTGTTTGAACTCGTTGTATATTCTGGTTATTAATCCCTTGTCAGATGAATAGTTTGCAAATATTTTCTCCCATTCTGTGGGCTGTCTCTTTACTTTGTTGATTGCTTCCTTTGCTGTGCAGAAGCTTTATAGCTTGGTGTGATCCTATTTGTCCATTTTTGCTTTGCTGTGGGGGTATCACTCAAAAAATCTTTACCCACTGTAATGTCCTGGAGAATTTCTCCAATATTTTCTTTTAGTAGTTTAATAGTTTGAGGTCTTGGATTTAAGTCTTTAATCTGTTTTGATTTGATTTTTGTATATGGCAAGAGATAGGAGTCGTTTCGTTCTTCTGTATATGGATATCCAGTTTTCCCAACATCATTTATTGAAAAGACTATCTTTCCCCCAGTGTATATTCTTGGCACCTTTGTTGATAATGAGTTCATTGTAGATGTATGGATTTGTTTCTGGATTTTCAATTCTGTCCCATTGGTATGTGTATCTGTTTTTATGCCAGTAACACGCTGTTTGGGTAACTAGCTCTGTAGTACAATTTGAAGTCAAGTAATGTGATTCCTCCAGTTTTATTCTCTTTGCTCATGATAACTTTGGCTTTTCTGGTCTTTTGTGATTCCGTATATGTATTAGGATTATTTTTTCTATTTCTGTGAACAATGTCACTGGTAGATTGATAGGGATTGCATTGAATCTGTAAATTGCTTTGGGTAATATGGACATTTTAACAATATTGATTCTTCCAATCCATGAACATGAAATATTTTTTAATTTTTTTTGTATCCTCTTCAATGTCTTTCACCATTGTTTTACAGTTTTCCTTGTAGAGATCTTTCACTTCTTTCCTTAATTCCTAGGTATTTCATTTTATTTGTAGCTATTATAAATGGGATAACTTTCTTAATTTCTTTTTCAGATTGCTCTCTGTTGGCATATAGAAATGCTACTGATTTTCATATGTTAATTTTGTATCCTGCAATTTCAGTGAATTTCTTTGTCAGTTCTAACTGTTTTCTAGTGGAGTTTTTAGGTTTTTCCAAATAAAAAATCATATCATCTGTAAACAAGGATAATTTGATTTCTTCCTTTCCAATTTAGCCCTTTATTTCTTTCTCTTGTCTAATTGCTCCAACTAGGACTTCCAGTACTATGTTGAATAACAATAGTGAAAATGGCCATTCTTGTCATGATCCAGATCCTAGAGGAAAGTCTTTCAGTTTTTCCAATTCACTATGATACTACCTGTAGGTGTGTGGTATATGGCTTTTATTATGTTGAAGTGTGTTCCTTCGATACCCAGTTTTTTAAAGGGTTTTTACTTGAAGGGATGTTCAACTTTATCAAATGCTTTTTTGGCATCAATTGAAATGATCATACGGTTTTTGTTATTCATTCTGTTGATATGATGTATCATATTGATTGATTTGGATATGTTGAACCATTCTTGTATCTATAGAATAAATCTCACTTAGTCATGATGAATAATCTTTTTAATGTATTGTTGAATTCTGTTTGCTAGTATTTTATTGAAGACTTATGCATCAATATTCATCAGAAATATTGGCTTGTAGTTTTCTTTTTTGATATGTCTTGGTCTGGTTTTGGTACCAGGGTAACACTGGCCTCATAGAATAAGTTTGGCTATATTACCTCCCCCATCATTTTTTAGAATAGTTTTAGTATGATTAGTATTAGTTTTTCTCTAAATGTTTGATAAAATTCAGCACTGAAGCCATTGGGTCCCGGACTTTCCTTTGCTGGGACACGTTTTACTACAACTTTGATCTTGCTACTTGTTATTGATCTGTTCAGGTTTTGGATTTCTTTGTGGTTCAATCTTATATAAAAATTTATCCATTTCTGGCCAGGCACTGTGACTCACTCTTGTAATCCCAGCACTTTGGGAGGCCGAGGCGGGCAGATCACCTGAGGTCAGGAGCTTGAGACCAGCTTGGCCAACATGATGAAACCCCATCTCTACTAAAACACAGAAAAGTTAGCCAGGCGTGGTGGTGGGTGCCTGTAATCCCAGCTACTCTGGAGGCTGAGGCAGGAGAATTGCTTGAACCCAGGAGGCAGAGGTTGCAGTGAGCAGAGATCATGCCACTGCACTCTAGCCTGGGTGTCAAGAGGAAGACTCCATAACAAAAATAATTCTTCTAGGTTTCCCATCTTATTGGCATATAATTGTTCATAGTAGCCTCTAATGATCCTTTGAATTTCTGCAATATCAGTTGTAATGTTTCCTTTTTCATCTCCAATTTTATTTATTTGAGCCTTATCTCTCTTTTTCTTAGTCTGGCCAAAGTTTGTCAGTTTTGTTTATGTTGTCAAAAAAGCACAACTTTTTGTTTTATTGATCTTTTATATCATTCCTGGTTTCAAATTAGTTATTTCTGCTCTGATTTTTATTATTTATTTTCTTCTACTAACTTTGGATCTGATTTGCTCTTGCTCTTCTAGTTCTTTTTCTTTTTTGAGACAAGTCTCGCTCTGAGGCCCAGGCTGGAGTGCAGTGGTGCAATTTTGGCTAACTGCAACCTCCGCCTCCTGGGTTCAAGCGATTCTCATTCCTCAGCCTCCCAAGTAACTAGGATTACAGGTGTGCACCACCATACCTGGCTAATTTTTTTGTATTTTCAGTAGAGACGGGGTTTCACCATGTTGGCCAGGGCTGGTCTCGAACTCCTGACCTTAAGTTAACCTTCCACCCACCTCGGTCTCCCAAAGTGCTAGGAGTACAGGCGTGAGACACCACGCCTGGTCCACCCTTCTAGTTATTTAAGATGCATCGTTAGTTTATTTATTTCCAGTGTTTTCTTTTTCTTTTTTGATGTAGGCACTTATAGCTATAAACTTCCCACTTAGTACTACTTTTACTGTATTCCACAGATTTTGGTATGCTGTGTTTCCAGTGTCATTTGTTTCAAGAAATTTAAATTTTTTAAATTAGTTTATTCATTTACCCACTGTTCATTCAGGAGTATATTGTTTGATTTCCATGTGTTTGTATAGTTTCCAAAATTCCTCTTATTATTGATTCTTAGTTTTATTCCATTGTGGTTGGAGAAGACGCTTGATATCATTTCAATTTTTTGAACTTTTTAAGACTTTTCTGTGACCCAACATGTGGTCTATCCTTTAGAATGATCCATGTGCTGAAGAGAAGAATGTGTATTCTGCAGCTATTGGATGAAATGTCTGTGAATATGGATTTGGTCCATTTGGTCTATAGTTCAGATTAAGTCTGATGTTAATTTTCTGTCTCTAAGATCTGTCCAGTGCTGTAAGTGGGGTGTTGATGTCTCCAGCTATTCCCATATTGGGGTCTATCTCTCTCTAATAGTATTTGGTTCATATATCTGGGTGCTCCAGTATTGGGTGCATATGTATTTACAGTTGTACACTCTCTTGCTGAATTGACCCCTTTGTCATTGTATAATGACCATCTTTGTCTGTTTTTATAGCTTTTGTCTTAAAATTTATTTTGTTTTATATAAGTATAGCTAATCTTGTGCTTTTTTGGTTTCCATTTGCATGGAATGTGTTTTTCCATCCCTTTATTTTCATGTGTGTCTTTTTTGTATTTTATTTTTATTTTTGTATTTGTTATTTCCATAGGTTTTGGGGGGAATGGGTGGTATTTGGTTACATGAGTGAGTTCTTTAGTGGTGATTTGTGAGATTTTGGCGCACCCATCACTCAAGCAGAATACAATGAACCCAATTTGTAGTCTTTTGTCTCTCGCCCCTTCCCCCCACCCAGTCCCCAAAGTCCTTTGTATCATTCTTATGCCTTTGTATCCTCATATATTGGCTCGCACATGTGAAGTGAGAACATACGATGTTCGTTTTTCCATTCCTGAGTTGCTTCACTTAGAATGGTAGTCTCCAATCCCGTTCAGGTTACTGCGAATGCCACTGATTCATTCCTTTTTGTGGCTGAGTAGGGTGTGTGTATATATATATATACCACAGTTTACTTATTCACTCATTGATTGATGGGCATTTGTGTTGGTTCCATATTTTTGCAGTTGGGAACTGTGCTGCTATAAACATGTGTGTGCAAGTATCTTTTTTGTATAATGACTTCTTTTCCTATGGGTAGAATACCCAGTAGTGGGATTACTGGATCAAATGGTAATTCTATTTTTAGTTCTTTAAGGAATCTCCACACTCTTTTCCGTAGTGGTTGTACTAGTTTACATTTCCACCATCAGTGTAGAAGTGTTCCCTTTTCACCACATCCATTCCAATATCTATTATTTTTTGATTTTTTGATTATTGCCATTCTTGTGGGATTAAGGTGGTATCACTTTGTGATTTTGATTTGCATTTCCTTAATCGTTAGTGATGTGGAGCGTTTTTCCATATGTTTGTTGGCCATTTGTATACCTTATTTTGAGAATTGTCTATTTGTGTCCTTAGCCCACTTTTTGATGGGATTGTTTGTTTTTTTCTTGCTGATTTGTTTGAGCTTCTTGTAGATTCTGGGTATTAGTCTTTTGTCAGATGTACAGATTGTGAAGATTTCCTCCCACTCTGTGAGTTGTCTGTTTACTCTGCTGACTATTCCTTTTGCTGTGCAAAAGCTCTTTAGTTTAATAAAGCTCTTTAGTTTAATTAAGTCCCACCTATTTATCTTTGTTTTTGCTTTGTTTGCATTTGGGTTCTTGGTCATGAATTCTTTGCCTAAGCCAATGTCTAGAGGGTTTTTCTGACGTTATGTTCAATAATTTGTATAGTCTCAGGTCTTAGATTTAAGTCCTTGATCCATCTTGAGTTGATTTTTGTTTAAGATGAGAGATGAGGATCCAGTTTTATTCTCCTACATGTGGCTTGCCAGTTATCCCAGCACCATGTGTTAAATAGGGTGTCCTTTCCCCACTTTATGTTTTTGTTTGCTTTGTCGATGATCAGTTGACTGTAAGTATTTGGCTTTGTTTCTGGGTTCTCTATTCTGTTCCATTGGTCTATGTGCTTATTTTTATACCAGTGCCATACTGTTTTGGTGGCTGTGGTCTTGTAGTATAGTTTGAAATCTGGTAATGTGATGCCTCCAGATTTCTTCTTTTTGCTTAATCTTGCTTTGGCTATGTGGGCTCTTTTTTGGTTTCATATGGATTTTAGAATTGCTTTTTCTAGTTCTGTGAAGAATGGTGGTTGTATTTTGATGGGAATTGCATTGAATTTGTAGTTTTTTTTATTTTTGTGCATCTCTTGTGTGTTTTTATATTTGAGGTTACCATGAGGTTTACAAATAATATCTACAACCCATTACTTTAAACAGATGAAAACTTAACATTGATTGCATAAACAAAGAAACTAATAAGTAAGCAAAAGGAAAACGAATAAAAACTCTCTCCTTCAACTTTGTCTCCCCACCTTTAAACTCTTTGTCTTTTCTATTTATATCTTACTGTACTATGTCTTAAAAAGTTATAGTTATTATTTTGATCAGTTCATCTTTTCATCTTTCTACTTAAGATATGAGTAGTTTATATACTACAATTACAGTGTTTTAGTATTCTGTGTTTTTCTCTGTATTTAATATTACTAGTGAGTTTTGTATCTTCAGATGATTTCTTACTGATCATTAATGTCCTTTTCTTTCAGATTGAAGAACTCACTTTAGCATTTCTTGTAGGACAGGACTGGTGTTGACAAAATCTCTCCGCTTTTGTTTGGGAAAGGCTTTATTTCTCTTTCTTGATTGAAGGATATTTTTGCTGGCTATCCTTTTGTAGGATAAAAGTTTTTTGCCTCCTTCAGTACTTTCAATATGTCCTGCCACTCTTTCCTGGCCTGTAAGGGTTCTACTGAAAAGTCTGCTGCCAGATGTATAGGAGCTCCATTGCATGCTATATATTTCCTTTCTGTTGGTGCTTTTATGATCCTTTCTTTGTCCTTGATTTTTGGGAGTTGAATTATTAAATGCCTTGACATAGTTTTCCTTGGGTTAAATCTCCTTGGTGTTCTATAACCTTCTTGTACTTGGATATTGATATCTTTCTCTAGGCTTGGGAAGACCTCTGTTCTTTTCCCTTTGAATAAACTTTCTGCCTTTATCTATCAACCTCCTTGTTAATGCCGATAACTCTTAGATTTGCCCTTTTGAGGCTAGTTTCTAGATCTTTTAAGTGTGCTTTATTCTTTTTTCTTTTTTCTCTTCTGACTTTGTATTTTCAAATAGGCTATCTTCAAGCTAACTAATTCTTTCTTCTGCTCGATCAGTTCTGCTATTAAGAGACTCTGATGTATTCTTGAATATGTTAGTAGCATTTTTCAACTCCAGAGTTTCTTCTTCTTGTTTTTTAAAAATTATTCTATTTCTTTTTTAAATTTATTTGGTAGGATTATGAATTCCTTCTCTGCATTATCTTGAATTCCTTTGAGTTTCCTCAAAGTAGCTACTTTGAATTCTCTGTCTGAAAGGTCACATATCTCTGTCTCTCTGGTATTGGCCCTGGGTGCCTTATTTAGTTTGCTTGATGAGGTCATGTTTTTCTGGATGGTCTTGGTGCTTATGGATGTTTGTCGGTGTCTAGGCATTGAAGAGTTGTGTATTTATTGTAGTCTTTTCATTCTGGACTTGTCTGTACCTGTCCTTCTTGGGAAGGCTTTCCAGGTATTTGAAGCAAATTGGGCATTGTGATCTAAGTTTTTGGTCACTGCAACCATATCTGCATTAGGGGGCACTCCAAGCCCAATAATGCTATAATTCTTGTAGCCTAATAGAGGTACTGCCTTAGTGGTCTTAGATAAGATCTGCAAGGATTATCTGGATTATCAGGCAGAGATTCTTGTTCTTTTCCCTTGCTTTCTCCCAAACAGAGTCTCTCACTCTCTGTGCTGAGCTGCCTGGAGCTGGGAGTGGTTATAGTGACACAAGCACCCCTGTGGCCTCTACCACTGGGACTGTGCTGAGTCAGAACTGAAGCCAGCACAGAGCTGGATCTTGCCCAAGGCCCACTGTAATCACAACCTGACTACTACCTATATTTGCTCAAGGCCTCAAGGCTCTACAATCAGCAGGTGGTGAAACCAACAAGTCTTACGTCCTTCTCTGCAGTGCAGCAAGTTCCCCCTGGGCCCTGGGTGGGTCCAGAGATGATGTCCAGGAACTAGAGCCTACCGTCAAAAACCTTAGAGATCTACCTGGTGCTCTATTCTACTGTGGCTAAGCTGACACTGAAACTACAAGGCAAAGCCCTTTCCACTCTTTTCTTCCCTTTCCCCAAGCAGAGGAGTCTCTCCCTGTGTCCACCAGCACTACCAAAAGCCCCAGGGAGTACTGCCATGGTGCCACCAATGTTTACTTAAGGCCCATGTGGTCTTTAGTCAGTTCTTATGATGAATGCTGCCAGGCCTGTGACTCACCCTTCAGGGCAGTAGACTCCCCTCTGGCCCAGGGTAGGTCCAAAAATGTGATCCAAGAGCAACACCTGAAATTGGGGACCCCAGCACCCCACTTGGTGCTCTTCTCCACTCTGGCCTATCTGGTACCTAAGATGCAAGACAAAAGTCCCCTTTATCTTCTCTCTCCTTTTCTCAAACAGAAAGTGTCTCTTCTTGTAGCCACAACAGCTGTGAGTGTGCTGCATCATACCTGAAGCCAGTACATCTCAGAGTCTCACCCATGGGCCACAGTGAGTACTACCTGCTTACCACTGTTGATTATTCAGGGGCAAAGGGCTCGCAGTCAGTAGGTGATGAATTCTTCCAGGACTCAGTCTTTCCCTTCAAGGCAGCAGGCTCCTTTCTGGCCCAGTGTGTGTCTAGAAATGACATCCAGGAGCTAGGGCCTGTAATGGGGCCTTACAACTCTGCCTGTTGCCCTATCCTACTATGGCTGAGTTGGCATCCAAGTTGCAAACATGAAACACAAGCCTTTTTGACTAAGGTCTTTAACTTTACCAAGCATCATCAGCATAAAGCAATTAAAATGACCAAATTTCCACACAAATCTGAAGGGAAACAAGCAGTAGGTTGCTTGCAGAACAACAAACAACATAAAATTCAGCATTAACCAGAATATCTCTGAAAGAATAACTTAAAACTGCCAATGGTAGTTGCCTCTGGAGAACGGAACTAGAGGTTGGGGGATTACGAGTAAAAGGTGGGCTTTTAATTTATACATGAGCTTATATTGCTTTTCTCAAGTAAACAAAATACAATTTTAAAAATTGTTTTAAAAGTATTACTAAAGTTTGTTCTTCTTAAAAGTTCCTTGACCAATCTTTTACTCTAAAACATTCCTCTGGCTGCCTCTTGTAGTATCTCTTACAGTAAGTATCTCAGTTTCCTGCTGTGTAGCTGGGCCCTCTCCTTCCCTCCTACTACCTCTGCCCTCAACTGTCATTTTTTTTTTCCTTTTTGAGATGGAGTCTCGCTCTGTTGCCCAGACTGGAGTGTAGTGTCATGATCTCGGCTCACTGCAGCCTCTGCCTCCCTGGTTCCAGCAATTCTCCTGCCTCAGCCTCCAGAGTAGCTGAGATTATAGGCACATGCCACCACACCCGGCTAATTTTTGTATTTTTAGTAGAGACGGGGTTTGACCATGTTGACCAGGCTGGTCTTGAACTCCTGACCTCAGGTGATCAGCCTGCCTCAGCCTCCCAAAGTGCTGGGATTACAGACATGAGCCCTGCTCCTGGCCTCCTCAACTCTTTATTCTCCACAACCCCCACCTCTTTTTTTATTCTTTCTTAATTTTATCCTCTTCTCCAGCTTTCCAAACCATGCCCAATAGGGGGCAAAAAGGGAAGCTTTATCTTTTATGTCCAAAGAGGTCATCCTGTCATTCTTCTCCATGAATTATACCATCAAATTTAGGAAGGTTCAGTTAGTTATTATTTTAAATCACACCTCCTAGGATGTCTGTAATTAAAAAATAAAAAACAAGTGCTGGCAAGGAGGTGGAAAACTGAAATCCTTGTGCCTTGCTGTTAGCAATGCAAAATGATGCAGTGGCTATGGAAAATAGTTCAGCAGTTTCTCAAAAAGGTAAACACAGAATTACTATATGTCCTGGAAATTCCTCTCCTAGGTATATATCCCAAAAATTGATAGCAGGGACTCAAACAGGCATTTGTATACCAATGTTCATGGCAGCATGATTTATAATAAAGTGGAAACAGCTCAGTGTCCCTCAACAGATGAATGGATAAACAAAATATAACTTATACATACAACAGAATATTATTCAATCATATAAAGGAATGGAATTTTGAAATATGTTACCACATGGATGGACCTGGAAAACACTGCTTAGTGAAATAAGTCAGACACAGAAGGACAAATATTACATGATCCCATTTATACGAGGCACCTAGAAGAGGCAAATTTACAGAGACAGAAAGTAGAATAGAGGTTATCAGGGCTGAAGGGAAGGGGTAAGAGAAGTTCCTTTTTAATGAGTACAGAGTTTTTGTTGAGGATACTGAAAACCTTTTGAATATGGATAGTGGTGATAGTTATGTGACATTGTGAATGTATTTAATGCCACTGAACTATATATTTCAGAATGATTAGAAAATGGTAAGTATTATGTGAGATATATTTTACTATAATACTCCTTTCCCCCAAAATACCATGTTTTTTCTAATTGCTATGTATTATTTCCCTTATGCAGAGTTTTTTTTGTTTGTTTTTGTTTTTGTTTTTGTTTTTGTTTGAGATGGAGTCTCGCTCTGTCGCCCAGGCTGGAGTGCAGTGGCCCGATCTCAGCTCACTGCGAGCTCCGCCCCCCGGGTTTACGCCATTCTCCTGCCTCAGCCTCCCAAGTGGCTGGTACTACCGGCGCCCGCCACCTCGCCCAGCTAGTTTTTTGTATTTTTTAGTAGAGACGGGGTTTCACCGTATTTGCCAGGATGGTCTAGATATCCTGACCTCGTGATCTGCCCGTCTCGGCCTCCCAAAGTGCTGGGATTACAGGCTTGAGCCACCACGCCCGGCCATGCAGAGTTTTAAACTCTAGGAAAGTAATATTCTCAAGGCCGCACTGCTAGGGGTGCACTGCAATTCAAATCCGGGTATGGATTCAAGCCTTCTCTCTTAATCCTATACTACACTAAATCATTATTCTATCATTTACTGTACTGCTTTAATAGCACTTCTAATTTTAAGTTATAGTTAACTATTTTCCCCCTACCTTGATTGTGAACTTCTTAAAGGACAAAAAAAGCCTTCTCCGTTTTTGGGTGCTTAATGTTTATCTCAGGGTGTGACATGTAGAGTCATCTGAAGGCATTGCTAAGGGTTAGGCCAAGACTCAGCTGAAGGCTTGGTCTGAAATGGGGCTGTAATGGATTCCATCTAGTAACTCAGCAAACATTCATGTGGCAGCTATTTCTGTCACTGTTAGGTGCTGGGGTGCAGGAAAAAAGAGCACACAGTCTCTGACCTAGCTTCAGTCTAATGGGTTAGGTGGACAGGGATAGTCTCCCATTAGCTTTGGTCTAGTGGGTCAGGTGGACAGGAAGACAAAGTCAGACATGTGCTTGGCTAGAGCACAGGAAACTCTGGGAGCCCACGAGGAAAAACACAGGCGGGAAGTTAGGGGAGGCTTTTTGCAGGAGGTGGTGCTTGATTTGTGTCTTGATTAAAAATGGGTATTACCCAGCAGAAGAGCAGGAAATAGCATTCCAGGCAGAAGACAAAGCATGTACAAAGGCATGGAGGTGTAAGAGGATGGTGGGTCCGGAGATCTGCAAATAATTCTTTGTGATTGGGACATGAAGTAAGAGGTGAGAAAATGCTATGATGCAGAGCTGGGGAGGAGGGAAGAATTCGGGTCATAAAGTGCTGTGAAGATTTGAAAGTTTATACTGAGAGATACAGGCTGCCACTTTAAGATTTTAATGGAACTGACATGATCACATTTGTTCCATGGAAAAAATCAGCCTGACTGCCATAAGGGAAATGAATTGGAAGGCGGCAAGCCTGAAAGTCAAGAGTAGATTGTAGAAATGCCAGTGGCCTGAAACTAACTGAACAGGGTTGCAAGCCAAGGGCTACAGGAAGGGTCCTATCTACAGATGCGAGAAATGGAAACAGCCTCAGAGGTCAAATATAAGGTCTAGGAGTAAGGCTGACTAGGAAGGCAGAAGTGGATGCCAGCATAGGGTATGGATTTCAAGATTAGGTCCTTGGAGGACCTGCAGAGCCTTTAGCATCTTAGAGGAAACCTCAAAGCAGCAAGGCATATCTCCTTGTCACAAGGGACAGGACTAGAAGGAGCCAACTATTTAGGCCTGTGATCTTTTCTAATATATTTCTCTGTGCCTAGACTTCTGAACCTATTCTGCATCTAAAGTAATCTTTTTCTTCTCTCATTGAACTACTTTGAGATTTTGAGTGATCATTGAATCAGTAATTATTCAGTATCCTAGATGAACCTGTCCCTTTGACGGAACCTCTAGGACTCAGGCCAGTAATTAGTATTGGGATTGGACATCACCTATCTGACTCGTAGCCCACATTGGGGAAGCTGATGCGTTGAGGGCACTGTGGAATCATGTAGGCACCTCATTATATCAAGCAAGCTAGAGAAAGGGTCAATAGAGGAAACCAAAATTCATTAATACATATCAGGTCACACCATATAAAATTTCCAGTTTCGTAGGTCAAAAAATGATAGAAAATTGGAAATTTCTTATGATGCAGCCTGAATAAAAGTCACCTTTTTGTCGACTTCAAAAATACGTAATTGGAGTAATGGGTCTGCTTCGCAGCACACTCGTGATTGGTCCATATGGGTCCTCTTTTGTGCGTCTATTTTTTCTCCATCTTTCCCCTAGGAACACCAACAAACTACAACATTGACAGTAACTTGCATCTGCCTATGCACTCTCCCACCATACCCTTTCTCCCCCTTTCCAAACTAACCACTATCTTGAATGCTGTGTACATCTTTCCTTTGCTTTTTTATTTAATTGTTGTATCAAATATGTAAGTATGCTAATAAAGATATCATTTCATTTTAGTTGTTTTGAACTTTACAAAAAGGACATAATACTAGATGTTTGTGTTATTGTGGGACTTAATGTTTTTTAAAATTTTGTTTATTACAAAAATGAACTGTAGTTCACTCATTTTCAGTGCTGTATAATATTCCATTGTGTGGTATACACAGTGAAAGCCACTTTCTGGGTTGCTTCATTTAATATCCAAAATAACCTTGAAAATGACTGTTTAATATTCATACTTACTTTTATTTTTTGATAATTTCTTATTTTTATGTTTTTTTTTTAAATCTGTAGTCTTTTATTCCTCATTCCCCTCCCACCCTTTCCCCCAAGTCCCCAAAGACCATTGTATCATTCTTATGCCTTTGCATCCTCATAGCTTAGCTCCCACTTATAAGTGAGAACATATGATGTTTGGCTTTCCATTCCTGAGATACTTCACTTAGAATAATAGTCTCCAATTCCATCCAGGTTGTTGTGAAAGCCATTATTTTTTTCCTTTATATGACTAAGTAGTATTCCATGGTATATATATTCAATCAGTGAGTATTCCACTCACTGATTGATGGGAGTTTGAGCTGGTTCCATATTTTTGCAATTGTGAATTGTGAAGTGAGTGGATTAAGAGCATGGGATAAGTACTAGGGCTTTAGTTTCAGTTGTACCACTTTCTAGGCAAGTTACTTAACCTGTTAAGGTTGAGGCTTAAACTAAAAGCTTTAGTTTCTTCTTCAGTAAAATGTTGATTAAAAAAGTACCTGCCTTAGGGGATTAAGGTGAATACCTTCTGTGCAGTACCTGAAGCACTAAATCATGTGAGTTACATTAAATTTTATTACAAAGTGAAGCAACTGAAGCATGAGTAGGTTAAGGAACTTGCTGGAGATCACACAGCTAATAATTGCAAACCAGAACTTGAATCCATCTCTGCACAACTACAAGATCATTCTCTTTCCCCACGACCGGGAGAGCTTTCCAGAAATAGTATGGTGCTGTGAAAACTAGTGTGGAGCAATTACTGACATTGTGGATAATTAACTCCTTTACCGTAAATATTACAGTAAAATCTGTGATAGTTTATTGGGAGTTATAGGCTTCTAAGTGTATTATTGTTTACATGTTTTTTTTTTTATAAAAGAAGAAAGAATGCTTGTTTAAAATATAATTCATTGTCTCTCCCCTACAAGAAAGAAGCAATGTTCTGTTGCTTCATTGCCTTCAATATAGGCTGTAAGTACTAAACATTTCTTTTTGGAGCAGTTTATGAGAGAAGAATGTTTCCAAATTTATGAGGCTCTCATGCATTTTGAGAAGAGATTTTCATATTCCACATATTTCCTTCTTTGGATCTTTCTATTTAGGGATCAGTTTAAAAATACAATTCCTCTATCTGAAGCAGAAGGGTTGTGAACCATGAGTTCCACATCTCTTGAGACTTTCAGTCACTTTAAAGGGAAATACAGAGAAAATGAAAGGAAATAAAAAGAAATACAGTTTATTTTTGGTTTAGAACATACCATGATTCCATGATAAGAATTAAACTGGTAACACTGGAAGAAAATTTATCACTTACCAAAACTTAAGGGGAATATTTCCCTTTTAGAAAAATAAATAGGTCATGCATGGTGGCTCATGCCTGCAATACCAGCACTTTGGGAGGCTAAGGAGGGCAGATCACTTGAGCCCAGGAGTTCAAGACCAGCCTGGGCAACATGGCAACATGGCAAAAAAGAAAAAAAAAAAACATCTTTACAAAATTACAATAATTAACTGGGCGTAGTGGCATGGGCCTGTGGTTCCAGATACTTGGGAGGCTAAGGTGGGAGGATTGCTTGAGCCTAGGTGGTCCAGGCTGCAGTGAGTCGTGACTGTGCCACTGCATTCCAGCCTGAGTAACAGAGTGAAACTCTGTTTAAAAAAAAAGGAGAAAATAAAAATAAATAGTTGCTTGTTGGAATTGTATCCTCAAAATGGGCATCCTTGATATATTATTTGGCTTCTTTCATTGCCTTATTGACCAGATATCTCTCTTTTAAAAATGATTGGTGTGCAATTTTGCTACATTTTCAGGAAGAATATATGATAACTTCAAAAGTTTAAGTTGCACATTTAGGACCCAGGAATAATTCCCCACATCTTGAGAAACAAATGATTCAGTATTGGTTTATCATTACTTGTCATAAACCATTAAAGACCTTCAGAAATGAATCTAACTGAAGGTCAACACATTCTTCTTTAAGATGTCTTCCCTTTCCTATTTAAAAATACCATCATTGTTGACTAGGGAACAGGAGGTAGATTACATGACATCTGTGTCTATTTTCCACTTTGACTTCTTCACTTGCCCTGTCTTGGAGATACCTGGAAAAACTTGAGTATCTACTCAGCAACACATCTGCAGTCCAGGACACCTGGCCTCTATGTGAACCTCACGTCAATCTTAAGGTTATTGGGTTATACCAAGCTAAAGATAATTGTGTTGTATAGGGAGGCTAAGGCCACCATCCTGTCAATAAGGAGAGAAAGAGGCTGTTCTCAGAAAATGGGGACTCAGAAGCTAAACGTCAGGCTAGTAGGAATCTTATCATCATGAAGTCTTGTTCTCTTGAAATAATTTAGAGCCATGTTTTTCAAATCACATTCCACAGAGGCCCAGGTTAAGGCAACACTTCATGGACCATTATGGGCAAATGGAGGGATGAAGCAGGTGAAAAGCAGTTGGGAGGCTGAGTTCTCAGTCTCTAGATTTCACTCATAACCCTGTTTCAACAAGGTTGAGCTCAACAAGAAGAGCTCTGTCTTCACCTACTTTATAGATTAGGATCTACTGCAGATATTTTAAGGTAATCTGATGAAAAAGTTGAATTTATTTACCAGAGCTCCTTTTAGAAAAAGTACTGTAAGTTGCTAGAAACAATACTTAGAAAAGTCATTTAGGAAGGGTTGGAGTAGAAGTGAGGTCTTCAAGAGCAGAATGGAAGCAAAAATGTATGGCCAGTAAACTGTCATCTCAGGAAGGTAAGTTCTGATAACTTCAAAGCTTTTGTTTTTCTGAGAAGAACAGGCAGATTTGAAGGCAGAGTTGAACTACCCAGGAGAAGAGGGGACAGGCCATAGATGGTGTGGGAGGAAGGGCAGACAGAGACAATCTCTAATTCACAACACCACCAGAGGGACTTGGAAGATCTGTCAAATGGGATTTTATAAAGCTGCATGCAGTAAGGTGTGCAATGTAAAACCCTCCTTTGCTATCTAATTCTCCTGATCCCCAGTATTACTTAGTAAAACTTGCACAATAATGCTTGGAGCTTTTACTGAGAATAGATTCTTTTTGGAGAAGCCAAGAGGCACTGAGATTTCTAAACATGGTGTAGAGAAAAAACAGAGACCGCACATTTCATTTTCTTATTCACCAGGACTCCCACGAGGTAGCAGGTAATACTCACTGCTAAGATTTATTACAGGAAAGGATACAGAGTAACAGGAAAAATATATGAAACAGTGGAGTCTAGCTTTAATACAGGCTTTAATACCTTTCTTGTCCAAAATCACACAGGTGTGCTCTTTGTCTAGCAGTGAACTATGAGGACATGTGTGGATTTTCTCTGCTCAGGTAAGCCCAAATGGCTCAGGGATCTATGGCTTTTTGGAAGGGTAAGGGGGTGGCATGCTAGTTAACATAGGCATATCCAGCTGTGCAACCATCCTTGGCCACCCAAAATCAGGATCCCAACAATGAAACCATGTGCACATTATTAACCCTGGTGTTTGTGCAAAGCAACCTGACAAACCAGTTCAGCATGGTCCATTGCTCCAGGTGAATATAACAAAATCATCAGTCACTAACATAAAGAACCTTCTGAGGGCCACATTCCCAGGAGTTAGTCAAGGGTCACTCATGGTTCCCTTGAAGACATAGGAGGGAGCCACCAGACTTGCTGTGTTAACTCTTTCCTCACAATATGTAGGGGAGAACCAAATCTGGCTAGAATCTGAAAAAAGGATTTCACTGCCAGAAAATCACTTATGTGGTAGAGGTTAAAGATAGCTTTGCCACCTGGAGGCCGATCACACGTAAACTAAGAAAGCCTTCCTGTTGTGGGCCTCTGGTTGAAGGTAAGCGAGTCATATTTTATCTTTTAAGTCAAAGTGTCTAGTGTCTAATTTCATGGCACAAGCAGTATTTATCTTGCAAGCGTTTAGTAAATTCTTGCTTAAAAGTTGGAGCCTCACCTCCACTATACTATAAGAAACTGTAAGAAATCAAGGGTACATTTATTCATTCAACAATTATTTGAGTACCTGTGTAGCATTTGCTAGATACTGTTCTGAGTGTTGGGGATTCATTTTTTTTTTTTTTTTTTTTGAAACAGAATTTCACTCTTGTCGCCCAGGCTGGAGTGCAGTGGTGCGATCTCGGCTCACTGCAAGCTCCACCTCCCAGGTTCATACCATTCTCCTGCCTCAGCCTCCCAAGTAGCAGGGCCTACAGGCGCCGGCCACCACACCCAGCTAATTTTTTGTATTTTTAGTGGAGATGGGGTTTCACAGCGTTAGCCATGATGTTCTCAATCTCCTGACCTTGTGATCCGCCCACCTCAGCCTCCCAAAGTGCTGGGATTAGAGGCGTGGCCACTGTGCCTGGCTGTGTTAGGGATAAATTGATGAAATGATTGACAGATGTCTGTTCCTATGAAGCTTATAGTTCTTGTGGTGGGGAAGTCAGAAAAAATGTGATTTGAGGAAGCAATCAATCATTGAGTTGGGGCGAAGTCATAAAAGAAGATTGGTGTCCTGCATGGAAGCCTAGAAAAAAGAATTCAAAGAAAATAAATGTATTGATATGTCTGGATTGTTTCATTAAACATTTTGGTGGTTGCCTTCTTAGCTGGGGTTCCCAACCATTCCCAGTTTGCCTGGGACTAACGGGGTTTCCAGGATGCAGGTCTTTCAGTGTTAAAACCATACAGTTGGTCCCAGTTTTCTAGCCTATTTCTAGTGCATGATCACTGTACCTCTCCTCTGAAAACTATTCTGTCCACTATTCGGGTAGGTCCTGGCAGCTGTTTGTACTGTGTTACCCTGTCCACCTAACTACATTTGAGATTAGGGTGGAATCTTAATCCATTATTGACCGATTTGTTTATATTGAGAAATTGAACTGAAAACAAGCTCAGAATCTAGTCACATAGCTCTATAGCGAAATTTCACACACTTCTGTCATGGAGGTCTCTAAAACAAAGACAATTTTTGATTTTTGGAAGCTGTTTATCTTTTAATTCTCTGAGGCATCCCAATCTCTTAAGAAGTTCTCTCCATCCGACATTCTTGCTTAAAGTAATTCAAATGGATATTTTTGTTATCAGAAATTTGACTAAACCAACTATCCAGGTGTATTTCTAAGTCAAGACAAACAGCTCTGGTTCTTTATTTAGAAATGTTCCTACAATATTCCTTAAGCTTACTGGAAATCTCTCTGGAATAGCCGGCTCCCTGGTTAGAGTACCGTATTTTCATATTCAGTGGACCTGTCAACCCAATTTCTTTCCTTCCTTACTCCCTGCTTTCCTTCACTCTCTTTTTTTTTTTTTTTTTTTGACAGGGTCTCATTCTGTCACCCAGGCTAGAGTGCAATGGCATGATCATGGCTCACTGCAGCCTTGACCTCCCTGGGCTTCCAAGTGGCAGGGACTACAGGTGCATACCACCTGGCTAATTTTTGTATTTTTTTGTAGAGATGGGGTTTCACCATGTTGCCCAGGCTGGTCTCTAACTCCTGGGCTTCAGCAATCCACCCTCCTTGGCCTCCTAAAGTGCTAGGATTAGAGGCATGAGTCACCATGCCTGGCTTCACCCAGTATATTTCTAATTGTAGATAAATAAATTTGCATTCTGGTTCACTTCGGTAATTTTTTGTATTTTATTTGTTTTGTTTGAGACAAAGAGTTTCACTATGCTGTCCAGATTAGTCTCAAGCTCCTGGGCTCAAGTAATGCTATTGCCTAAGCCTCTGGAGTAGCTAGGACTACAGGTATGCCACCACGACCAGTTGGTATCATTTTTTCCCAAAAATTAGCACATTTGAAAGTGTATGGATTTTGTTAGAACTCATCTGACACATAACCCTACCCTCTTTCCAATGAGCATGTTAGTTCCATAACGGTAGGTGTTCAGTTAGAGCTTGCCTATGAATACATGAAAATTCCACAAGTCATTCTTCAATTGATTTGTTGCAAATTCTGCTGCCTTTCTTAATCCTTCTCATTTGACCATCATTAGTAACTGCATATTAAGTTTCTTGGAGACGTTTCCTGACTTTGGAACTACCATGGAGCATACTTGGCTATCCCAAGGTGTGGTCTTTTCTGTTTCAGCTCTGGTTATTTCATTTCACAAGCCTCAAGCTTTTCAGACTTATCAGTAGGCCATACCTAAACTAGCCTGTGTATCTTAGTAACCTTCCCACTTCCACTGTCACTCAAAACCATGCTGTTACATACATCAGCTTGTCAATTAATTCCTCTTTTCCTGTGGCTTTTTCACCAAAGCTGAACATATCCCAACTTCTTTCTAGGCCACTTCATTGCTCCTGGAGTTTGTGCATCAGAATCACCCGAGTGACCTTAAGTAAAACAAAAACCATATCCTGGGCTACCCTACAGCTGGACCTTTGCAATCAGAGAAATTAGGCACCTTTTAGAAAGCTGTGGTTTTAAAAGGCTCTCCAGTTGATTCTGATACATTATTGGCCTACTTATTTCCATCAGCAGGGCTGAGCCTAGGACCTTAAGATTGGCATCTTCCCCCAGGTCTCCAAGACTTTCCATTCCTTCTCACTTTGGAAACTTAGAATCTCTAGGAACCTAAAGTAAAACAAACGTTTTTTCCTGACCATTCTTTTGTTCGTCACAAACATATGGACACCTAGCAGGTGCCAGGTACTGCAGTTACAATGCAAATTGCATTAGACACTGCCTATTCCATTACCTGAAAAAAAACAAAAACAAACAACAAAAAAAACAAAAATACTGCTACTCAAGATTAAGCATGTATTTATTTTAGTTCAGTTAAAACAAACATACATTGTTTCATTGAAACGGTGTAGCACTCTTTGCCAACAAGCCGTACTAGAATTGTTGGCCTCTAACAGTACAGTAGGGATATTTACACTATATACACAAAGTTAATACACCCAGGTTCTCAAAGGTCTTCCATTACACTAGATCACACTTTATTTCATTACACTAGATCACATTTTGATTACTGCATTTTGAAAATTTATACCTTATTTAAATTTTAAATGAGATCTGAATTTGCACCAAGATT
Organism: Colobus angolensis palliatus; assembly: GCF_000951035.1. NCBI lineage: Eukaryota > Metazoa > Chordata > Mammalia > Primates > Cercopithecidae > Colobus > Colobus angolensis. Next base: position 963,278 of record NW_012114600.1, on the reverse strand, counting down.
TCATGAAAAAATTTAATGTTGTTTATTGCAAATACAATTTAAACACTTTTTTTAGTGTTTGTACACAATTTGTCAATTTTTCAATATTCAATTTTCTGTACAGGTACTTTTGGGACAATTCTTATAGTTACATAATATGAATTCATCAAAATGCAGTTAAGAAACTTATAGGAATATATACACTTGAACCCAAGACCCAAACCTGACGTTATATACAACCTATTTACAAATACATATGGACAGACAATATATGTACATAGATTATCATAAATATTGAAAAATAGGTTAGCTTTAATGGATTAATGTTGTTCTATAAATAACATTACAGTTATAACTGAAACATCCACGGAAGACAGTAATGCAAAATGAGGTGACAAGACAGTGGTTTTAATACTGAAGACTGCTCATTAATGGGAATTCATTGTTTAGGAACCTCAAGGCAGACAAGATAGCTCCAAGAGAATCATGCATTGGAATTTTCCCTAGGCAGTTGATTTTGAACCTCAAATAACCAGATGATTGAAGGAGCTTCCTCACATTAATTTGCTGCAGAGAAAAGAATTTTTTTTTCCATTCCTTCCTGGTTGCCACAGTATCTTCTGTAGAAACAACTCTTGGTATTCCCTGGCAGGTCTTAGATACAAAGTCAGTAACTTATTCCAGGAGCTCATGCAACTGTGCCAATTCTTGGTCTCAACTAGAGGTGAGGTTCTGCATTCGAATGGAGTGTCTAAAGCCCAATTAAATGAAAGCAGTGCTGTAGAATCTGTCTTCCCACTGCCTATTTGTAGATGGTCCCCAATTATTTTATCTTATAGGAACAGACAAAAGTGGACCAATGGTTTCACCCAATGTAGCACTACAAGACGTCTTCCAGTTCCATAAGGGTCCTTACACATGTATCTTGTTTGTTAATTTAGTCACATATAATACAAGAATGTGTAACAAAAACCACGTCTGCCACATTTCTGGCCCTTGCCCCAAACTCAACATTTTTAGTTCAAGGGCAAACCTTAGAGCCAGATGACCAATTGACAATTCCATTATTTGCTTCCCTCAACCACTTAATGGAATTATGTATATTAGATTTTAGACATTATGCCTGATGAGCAAAGTACCACATTATTTTAATAATATATTCACCATACACTGTGACGTACGATAAATGTGCTCTTAAAGCCAAGTTTCAAAGTAATTATTTTCACTTCTAACCAGGATTGAAATGGAAGGGTTGACATGCAGTTGGACCAAAACGACTAACACTCAGTTTGCACTGTTTTCCCTAGCTAACCATTTGTTGGATGTAAACAAGTAATTCTACGTTGTACAAGAATGAGATGACAGTCCAGTGCAAATGAGTTTTTATAAAGCTTACTGCATGAGAAACCCAGTGGCCTACACAAAGAGAACTTACATCATACCAAACATAGGTGTACCCTGTGGATTAGACCTCTACTGTAGACAAAACATGAACACAACTAAGCCATACATTGTCAAGTAATTCACACTTCCAGTAGGTGAGCATTTTGAAAAAGTGTACTCTCTGGACACAATAATTTTGGCCTATTGCCATCAAATGCCCATTTTCCACTGCTGGAAGCAATGTCAAAAAAGGGCTGGCCCAAAAAAACACCCAGAGCTGTCAATACAACACTGGAGACAGATGCAACTGAATAAACCCTGTCTTACCCAATTGCACTATTTGGTACCTCAAAATTAGTTATTTTATTTCCCACAGAAATATCTGCATTATCTTCCATTCTAATAAGCTGAAGACACAAACATTTCAGTCTGAATGAACCAAATTGTTTAGGGACAGAGAAGAAAAGTGATGAACAGAATTCATCTGATTTGGTATAGCAATAATCAATCAATCATCTTTTAAGTAATGGTGATGTTTAAATGGAAAAAAACTACGCTCCTAATTCATGGTACAATTTTTCATTATTTTCTCTAAAAATTATTTTGGGTAAAAAAGTATTTGGCTTATTATGCCTACAAAAAGGCAAATCATTTCATTATAGTAATATTCATTTTTAAATACCAATGAAATTATTTTATGGAATTTATTGATAACTGCTTCTGAATAAAGTTCAAAAAAAGCAATTGTTTAAAAGTAAAAGAGTGCTTCTGAGGTCTTTAAGTATTTTTGGTACAAAAAATAATAGTGTTTTTCTCAATGGTTATTCAATACTTTGCTGTAAATTAAGAAGAATTATTTCTCACATCGAATGGTTCCATTAGGCACATTCAAGTAAAATCATAAAATATCCAAGTTAAACAATGACACAGCCAAGCATGTGGCTTGATAAAAGTTAAGAGTTCGTCCATTCTCTGGAATGGAATAAAATTGTCACTTCCCTTAACCCGAGACTCGTGGTTTTGTTGTTCATATCCATTTCTAACATACAGATAAGTTTCTTTAAAAAAAAAAAAAAAAAAAGTTCACTTATTCTGCACTCAGAAGAACCAGCGAGGAATCTGCACTTCAAAAGGAAGTGAAACTGAAAATATTAGGTGAAATTTCATAGTAGTTGAGTTTACTCAACACTGGCATCAGATGCACTGAGTTTGAGTTTGAGTGGTGCCAATTAATGACCACCTCCAGGTGCATTGTGTACCCAATCCAAAACAATCAAGGCCATGCTCCCGGTCATCACCAGTATGCCACTTAACAGGAAGAACAAAGCCTGCAATGAGTATAGAGAAAATTGATCAGTAAGTAATAAAACATATATGCTAAACATTTCGTTTTCTACTTTTTGAAATGTGCTTTAATTACTGAAGTTTATCTACTGTATCATGTTCTACAGAATGAGTATTTAACTTGCTAAATATAAACTCCTAAGTGATCAGTAAGTTATCTGCAGTACAAAATAACTACCTTTGAGGCCTTCTGAACTTTTTCACTTTTTCATTCCTTTGTCTCAAGTGAAAAGGGAATTTTCTTGCTAAACAAACTGCTTCATGTAGAGCTGGACTGGATTTTTTGCAATTTTTTAGAGCAAAAGAAAATAAAGTCACAAAATCAAACCCAAAACATCCTAAAATGCAGCAAAAGTCAAAGCCAGAGGTCTTCCCAGGAAATACTAATTCCTAAATCCTACCCTTCAATACTGCCACTATGTAATTTAGAGTGAAACAAGATGACAGTTGTTGGCTTATAAACAATTCCAGTACTTTAATCAGAGCAGAATGAAGGTGGAAAATAATGACTAAAAAGCAGTCTTTTTCCTAAATACCACCTACCAGGATTCTGGTACTAGGAACCACATCATTTGTGGTTAGCACATCATTCTCTGCCACCAGCTGGTACTACATTTTCGAGTAGGTATATAATAGTAAACACTATGGAGAGAGGGCCTCCCTGAGAGCTTCACTCTGAAGATGGTCAGTCTCATTCAACTAAATGCCCTTCCTTCTCTTTTATATATTCAATGCCCATTTAAGTCCCTGTCACACAGTAGGCAGTCCAATGAAAACTGGTTGAACAAATGTTGAAAGCTTAGCATCTCACACTAGTCTTCATCCCTATTCCTATCTCCAAAGTATCTAATAACTTTATTGCAATTAACTTAAGTATTTATTAGATGGCAAACTATCTTTCCCCTTCCCTCCACAATCTTCCATCTGTGAAGTATACTATTACAAAAATGTTTACTGGAAACTTCAAAGTGAAACCACAACAAATAACAGCTACGAGAATAAAATTAAAATCAGTTAGAGAAATTTATATTACTACTATTTCTGTGGTGATAATCTTTCACTCACCCCAATCTTTTGTACAGATTTCATAGGTTCTTTCTTCACCAACTTGATATAGAAGGCAGAAGGAAGAATAAAAATCAACATAGCAGCTGCAGATGCACCTGTAAAAGAACATTTGTTTCTTGAGGATTCAATGAACCACTTGTCATTCATTCTTTAAATCTTAAAATCCCTGATGTCTGAATCAACTTTGATACTTTCTAAAACTTACCAATAAAACCAAAGATATCCCTAATAGTTGGGACAAAGATGACAAGTAAATTGGTAAATGCCAGGATAGACACTGTAATGAGACTATGACGCCACCAACTGAAATCTTTTGATGCACACAACAAGTGAGTTACAGAACTCCGGATCTGCAAAAATAAATAAATAAATACAATGTATTTTAAAAATGATAGCAATATAAAATTTAAAAATCCAGCTCCAATGAATGAAAGGAATGCCCAAGTAACAAGGAATCTATCCAAAATAGTAACTATTTCTAAATAAAACTGTGCCTCTTTCTCTGCTGTTTCCTGAACATCTGAACACTTAAAAGATCATTTTATATCTTAGGGTGAAAAAAAAGTCCCCAGGATATTTTGAAAATATACACTGTATTTTTTAAAAGTCCCTTCAAAACCACCACCAACTTAGTATTGTTCTACTGGTGTTTCCCTTCTTCCAGAAGATGAAAATCTCACAAATATTCACATGTCTAAAAACTCATTCCTACTGAAAGCAGAGCAAGTGATTACTTACTGGGAAAATAACTACTGGTACTGTCAGGGTCACAGCCACTAACACAGCCAGACGGACAATGAGAAGAAGAATATCAGTTCCCAAGATAGTAGAGTAGGTATGAAGCAATTCTGACTCAACATGTTCTACAGGGAAATACCAAAAAAACTTTTGAGTGTCTGTTTTCATTGAAGACCAAGTAGAAAATTTAACAGCAAAATGTGCACCAGTTATTTAGCTACTCACAAAACGACTATAAACTAAGAGGCTAATAAGATTAGTTTGGAATTATGGTTAATGCAATTAAAGTAACATTGAAGGAAAATTTTTCTAAATACCACATAGAGATTTAGCCACATGACTCCCATTAAAAGCAACAGGAGTTAAACAGCTAAATCTCCTGGCTTGGCTTATAATTTGTGTTTGTGTTATATAGTCTGAAGGTGATGGGAGAGGAGACAGGCAAGATGAACTCAGAGGCTGGCATATCATACAAACATGCCATCAAATGATTAATGATGTTTTCAAACCTGGATTCTAGATATTACTGATTAAATACACTACAGAAAATTCTAAGCTCTAAATATAATTTCTCATCACAAATATGAAATATATTAAGACTATTTTTAAAGTGATGGAACTATACACAGAAAAGTAGCAGTTTCATTTCAATAAGCTTTTTTTTTTTTTTTTTTCGGTAAAGGAGGCATTATTTACCGTAAAATGTTAGGTATCCGAAGAGGGCAGCAAGCAGATACATGAGAAACATAGCAAAAAATGAAATCTTGGACACATTCATCATTCTTCTACGGCTGCGGCTATATAATTCAAAAGAAAATTCAAATGTGTATTTCAGCAGCAGTTACAGCAGTTGTCTAATCTTTTCTCAAACTGATATAAAAATGAAATACTCACTCTTTCAGTTCTTCATAGATGGGAAGAATAGCAGGATGACAGACAAATGAAAAGGTCAGAATTGGCACAGCATAGACAGTCTGAAACAAAACGTAAAAACCTACTTAATCTGATGTAACAAACTCATGCTGTCACATTTCTGCAGCATGTATTTTATGTAAACAATCTTAGAATCAAAGCCTAAAAGTTTCCTTTGTGTAATTAGCTTCCATTCCTCTAATCTGTTCATGAAGTATGATCAGTATCCTCACTTCTGAATGTGTCAATTATTAGCACCATATGATTATCTCATTTTTCGATCTATTTTAAGATGTAAACCAAAACTTCCCTCATGGTCCTCAATAATTAGCTAATCACATGTTTTCTAAGAAGCACCTGTTATCCTCCTCCCTTTATCCTGGGAGTTATTTTTAAATTTCCAGTGAATAGCTTCCCTCTTTTCTTCCCTAAACTCTTCTTTTGAGAAAATAAGCATATTTAGTTACCTGTGAGTTGAAAATAAAATAGTGAGGTCTGCAAGAGTCATTTTCAGTCACGTTGTGTGACAAATCAGGTACGAGAGCTGTTGGCTGTGTTAAGGTGGTGTTTATTGTTTCATTAATTATCAAAGCAGCTTCCACAGGACACGGAACCTGAAATTTCTTGCAAATGACCTAGAAATATATTATTTTGCATGTGTTAAACTAAGTGACATGGCAGGGTTTACAAAAAATATTTTCTAAAGAAAAATCATACCCACCACAATCAGAAAGAACACCATACACAACAAGGAAAAGCCACTGGTATATCCCAAATATCCTAGAAGGTGGGTGGCAGGAATCAGTATTAGTTTAATGAAACAGATTTAAAGCAAATATATTTTTCCCACTGAATAACTCAATTCTGCTGGGAAGACTTTAGGTACTAAAGTATGGCTACAGTACTAAATTTCTAATTCTTATGATACTAAAATATAGAATTATTTAAATATACTTGTCATAACCCAAGCTAATAAAAACTATGATTTGCATTATTTCTTACAAAGTACAATATATAGTGTCAATTAAATATTTTGGCTCCTAAATGTCGCATGCTGTGAGTCCCAAAGATATACCTTTCTAGGGCTTTTTCATTCTGACTAATTTCTATTAAGAGAAAGCCCAACTAACTGGTGAAAGGCTCATTTCAATTCTCTTTTAGAGATGAGTTTGCTCACCTAAATTTCTAAACAGCGACAAAGGAAGAATGAGTATCAATGACACCAACAGAACCAAATAGTCACCATTCAGATACCACAATCTAAAGAAAACAGAAACAAGGTCAAAACAGTCACAGATATCTTCTGAATAATATATATTTCTTCTAATAGGACTCATTTTATAGAAATACCAGAAAACAAACACAAAAAAAGACATGTTTGGAAAAAGTTTCCCTTGTTCAAGATAGGAATAACTTTTTAACTTTGTGTGCTAGATGAATATTTACTCAGGTTAGAAGTCGGGTATGAAACAGTGTAACTTTTGTTCCACTACTTGCTCTGGGAAAGCTGCCAGCTGATTCATAACACAAAATGCTTCTCAAAGACTTGATACTAAGGCAGGGAACAAAGCTGCTTTGTTAAGCCAGTAATCTTATCTTTAAGCACTTTCAGAAAAATTGTACACCAACTTTGGTACAGCTTTAGCATGTAATTTCTAATGCTGGAAACTAAAAAATTTTAAAACAAGTTTTTTTTTCCAGACATGTTAGCAAATATACGTATTAAACATTTCAATGAGGAAAAGTTTTCATAAAATGCATAAGCAAACTGCCCCCCTACACCCCAGAAAAATTGTAAAACTCAGTCCCCCAAGCCAGGACTTATTCCAGGTTATCAGAGTATATTGTGACATCTTGAACCACCTTTAACTCCAAAGACAGCCAAAAATATCCCTTTTGAACTTATAGAAAACATTATGTATGTCCCCTAAGCCTTTTCCTTTTTAGGTAAATCATGAATTGCACTCTCTTCTAAATCACTATTTTCAAATTCTAATTGCCTCATAAATTCTGTTCACTTCAGCAGTAAGTACTCTGTAGAACACGAATACTTAAAGACCAGCTTAAAAAATTAAATTTCTAAAGCCACATCTTCGATAACGGCACTTCTCTATTTTGACATAATGAGCTGCACGTAGGATGGGAAGTAAATTACCCTTCCCCATGTTTACTTTAGATAAAAACCTGTGAGTTCACTGGGATGAATAACTTTGCTAGAAGAAAATGGTTTCTATAGCATGCCCAAACATTTTCTCGCACAGTATCCCTTATCCAAAATGTTGAGTATCCCTTATCCAAAATGCTTGGGACCAGAAGTGTTTTGGACTTTGGAGTATCTGCATATACATATTTGAAGTATCTTGGAGATGGGGCTGTAGTCTAAACACAAAATTCACTTACGTTTCCTATGCACCTTCTTAAACCCACAGCCTAAAGGTGATTTTATGCAATATTTTAATTAATTTTGCACACCTGTCATGAGATCAGGTGTGAATTTCCCACTTGTAGCGTCACGTTGGCACTCAAAAAAAGTTTTGGATTTCAGATTAGGGATGTCCAACCTGTATTTTGCATTGAACAGATTAAGTCTTAAGAATTCCAAACTTACAAAAATAGGACAGATTAATTTTTAATGTAATTCAAAGCTTCAGTCCTCACTTAGGATATATATTAAAAACAGCTATAACTTTTTAAAGTATGAACATAAAGACAGAAAGCAAGTTCTAGAAAACCTGTTTTAGTAATTAAGATACCCAAAATTGTGGGGCTAGCTACTATCTTTTGGCCTTTCATTCTCCGAAGTTCGAATTAGTTTACGGGTCAGTTTCAAAAGGAACATTTATGGATAACTAATCATCATTTTGTATACAACTTTGATAAAAATATATCCAACCACTTTTGACTATAATTGTTTCTTATGAGTAACCTTACTTAGCACTTACCCAGTGTTATCTTCAATGTCCATTAATGCCTGGATCACCAAAGGCAACTCATATTTCACTATGAAGAGGTAGCTTGACATAGCTAGAGGAAAACAAAATTATACCATTACAAGTGCAAAATGTGGCACGTGACACCAAAACGCATATGTCACCACTCTGTGCTATACAATGGTGCTATACAATGAGCATAAAGTCTACCCAAATTGTCTTTTGAAAAATTCTTACCTCCAATGTTCTGCATTGTAATTGATCCAGATGCTGCAAGCTTTCCAACTAATCCAAATGCCTTATATCCCAATTGTTCATATAATAAAGACCCTACAATTTGAAGAACACAGAAGCATGAAGCCAAGGATTTTAAAAGAGAAATAAAATCATGATAGGTATACATTGTTTTAGAAAAATCAAGAATGCTATCATACCTCCTTCATTGGCAGTCTTTAAAAGGAGATGAACAGAATACAGGGAAAATATTGACACAAACGTCAAGAGAATTCTGATGAGAGAAGGAAAAGGCACAGGGTTATAAATAAGCATGGCTATATTTAAAGACAACTCTTTCTGGTTGTTTAAATAACATTATGTGTGAAACTTGTCCTATTTGTGTCAAAATGCCCTGAAGAACTGGCATTTCCTCTCCTGCTAACTGGAGTGTCAACATTGTCTCTTGCCTGGCAGTAAAAACTTGCATCATTTCTCAGGTGATAGTTCTACAGCATCGGTTAGGAACAAGGATGTCTACCCACTGAGCCAAACACAGCATGAGACACTGGAAAGCTCAACTTCCCAGTGGAGTTTGAAACTTGTATTTTGATTCTGGCACCACAATAATGAGCTGTATGCTTGCCACCTTTCTGCATTTCAATAGTTCCCTTTATCTGTAAAATATCAGTAATATCCGCTACTAAACCTAGCCCACAAGATTCTTGTGAAATTCAACTGAGACAGGTTCAGGAAAGGTTTTAAAACCACATGGACCATATACATATAAACAGGAACGAGAGGCCAGGTGCAGTGGCTCATGCCTGTAATCCCAGCAGTCTAGGAAGCTGGGGCAGGATGACTGCTTGAGGTCAGGAGTTCGAGACCAGCCTGGACAACATAACATAGGGAAAACCCATCTCTACCAAAGGAAAAAAAAAAAGCCAGCTGTGGTGGTGTATACCTACAGTCTCAGCCACTCAGGCTGAGGTGGGGGTATCACTTGAGCCCAGTAGTTTGCCACTGCACTCAGCCTGGAGGACAAAATGAAATACTGTCTTTTTTTTAAAGAAAAAAAAAAAAAAAAGGAAAAGAATGTAAGGGGGAAATGACACTAACATGATACTAACATTTTAAGAGTGAGGCACTACAAGCTTTACTAACAACCGGGCACAAATCAGAGAACTAACCATTGTAATGACATACTACATTGCACCCCATGGCAAGGAATACAGGCCCAGTATTGTCACAGTTAAAACAATGTCTGTGCTAAAATGAGTAGGGTATCAGCTTGACTGTCTAAGCCTTTCCTCCCTTGACCCTTTCACTTGGATTCAGCAAGAGGAAAAAAAAAAATTAAGGTAACATAGAGTGACTAAAGGGACCCTAATATCACTTTATTTTCCTTTAGGGTAAGGGTTCTCCCTCATTCCAGCTTTACTTTTCTTCCACCTAGGAGAGTCCAGAGATACAGACTAATTTTTAAAAGAAATTAAATAACAAAACAGGGAAACTCATAGAAAATCCTGCAAAAGAGAAGAGTTGCATATTTTTTGATTCCGTGTGAGGAAATTGCACGCAGTACCATGTAAGGTGCTGACAAAGAAACTGATGTCTATTAGTTAAACAGAGGAAGTGGCTTTACACTACCATTCTAAATGCCAGAAGTTTTACAGGGCCTAGTCTGAGGTGACATTATCAACCTCACTTCTAACTGGAGAAAAGATGTTGGTTTAATTAAAAACAAACCAAATTAAGTCCTTCCATGTCTTACACTGAAATGACGAGCGGTGAATAGACTTTGTAACCTTTGAGGTCACTTTCAACCTTGAGATTGATTCTACTTAAAAAGGTTAGCTATAGAGTTGTTGAAGTGGACCGTGGCAGCCATGTGGTTTTTGGCCCATTTAACTCTATACCTCTAAATATGAAGTACATACTGATGAATAAAATCACACTTTAGCAATCTTATTTAGCTATTTAGTAAAATGGTAAATCAATGACATAAGCACCTATTAAAGTGTAATTCCAAGAGTACAAGGGTTACATCAGAATTTGACCTTCACTTATGAAACAGAGGTGCCATTTAATCTCCTTTAAATTCTTACTTTAACTACACCGGCTGCACTCTAAAACTGCCTTGTTTTTATACCAAGCACTAACAAGGATTTCAAATATTCAACAGTGATGCCATTCAGATTCTCCACTAAAAATTCCTGAAATTCTAGGATTCTATGTAAATCGCTGGTCCTTCACCTTAGTAAGGGTTCTCTCAAAAAGCCTCATCCTAATTGAAGCAAGCCAGAGTGAATCCTAGCATCTAGTACTCAAAGCCAGGCTTAACCTCAGTGTGGAATTTCACAAAGCAGAGATTTGCAAAGGTCTGCTTTTCTTTTCATGAACGTTCTATCATGCTGGAGAAAATAACTTGAGTAGAAGGCACCAGTCAGCTAAGTAAAATACATCTGTCAACAAAGGGACAATTCCATGCTATATACGTGTGGTTTCCTTATCTGTACAATGAAGGCATTAAGTTACACAATCCTCCACAGAAATTGCCTTAGCCAGGGGTCCACGGGTACTTAAACTTAAGGGCTATGACACAAACATCACTGAAAAATACATGCTTAGACTGCATGTATTTTTGTTTTGTGCTTTTTCCCTGGAAATAAGATCCACAATTTTCCATCATATTCTCCAAGAGTCAGTGATGCAAAAATGGCTAAGAACCACTGCTCTGAAGTCTTCTGTACCTCTAAGAGTCTATCCAGGTATTGATGCTGGAAAGCACAGGAGTAATTAAGTCTAACTGTGCAACTGTGGGGGGAACCATTTAAAAACAAGTACTTACTAAAATACTCATTTTTTTTTGCCACGACATGTGGCAATCGAACAGGTCTGACAAAAGCAAACATTAAAAAAACATGTATGGATTACTTTTCAGGGTCCAGAAAATTATGACTCCTTCGTCTTAAAACAAACATGTTCCAGGCTGGGTAAATACCACCACACCTTGTATGTTTACAGGAATTTTCTTTTCCTTATTCATGTAAGGGGCCACAGGTCCTTAAGAACTGTGTCGATTTACCAAACTGATTTGGAGCTTAATAGGATTTTCAGCTTCTCAAAATTTATACCTACCCTGGATTTAGCCATAGTTCTTTTTCAGTATCTACCATCTGTTACAATTTTGTTTTAACTATTCCCACTGACTTAGAAGACTTCTGGCTTAATTTGTCAGTTTTAAGGACTGCCCTATTTTTTTCTAGTTGGCTTTCTTGATATTGTGCAGTATGTAGCAGAATAAGGAGATTTTTGGGGTTTCTCATACTTTTAATTTTAAGCAAGTAACTTGAGTCAGCTACTGCAACTGTAAACTCAGTTTCTGGAGCCAAAATGTTTTATCATAGTAACTGCCCTGCATGGCAGACTCACTACTTACACATACTTACATAAAAAGAGCAATTCCAGTATTAGCCATGGCATAAGAAAGCCCAAGGATTCCACTGCCCACAATCGCATTGCTCAGATTAAATACTGACATTCCAAAGGAAGTAGTACCTGGATGCTACATAGAGGGAAAACGATAACCAAACATATAACAATAATTAAATGGAGAAAACCAGGTTTGGGCAAGTTAGATTTGAATTCTAAAAGTAAAACTATTCTTTTACTCCATAAAGCCACTGACAGACAAATTATTATTTTTAACTTACAAATTCTGTTTCATACTTCTTCTTCCCCATATTCGATTCAAGTAAAAAGTTCTGGTTTTCAGGATCTACATCTGCATAATGGCTACAAAAAACATAGACATATATAATTGTAAACTGGATTGAAATATCTATCATTATACACAAGACTGCTTGAACATAAAATACCCCCCACCAGCATAGTTCTGATACAACACCCTTACTTAAATGTATAAATATTAACTAGGAGTTGACTTTCACACGAGCTATCTTGTCATTACAACAAGATAATCGGATACTCTTTCAGAGATGACACACATTCTCTAAATGCTATAGCGAATTAAAGCAATGGAAGCAAATTCCTAGGTAACTCCCTGAACCCAACCCATGCAAGCCGTTTTTTCAAAAGTGTCACAACTTCTCCCACCTTTTCAGAGCAGCTTGCTTGGTGGGGTAGGAGTAGTTGAAGTCGCTGTTTGAACTGTAGCTGCTGCTGTCTTCATCCGGGGAAATATTGAACCGTCCCATTTCGGCCTTCTTCATGCTAAGCACTGGGAGGAATCGGATGCAGCTAGAAGCGCTGGGCTCCTTTTGTCCTTGGTCGTGGGTGCACCAGCCGTGAGTCGGCCTGCAAAAGTAAAGACGGCGCGTCAGGACTGCAGCGCCCGCCCGCCGTGGTCAGGTGACGCCGCCGGGAGGCGCAGCGCGGCTGATTCATCCCAGGCCAGGCGAGTGGAAAAGTACCAGCCGCGCGCGAGGGGCGGGGGCGCGCCGAGAGGCGGAAAAGTACAGACGGCTGAGCCGCGGAGAACAAAGATTATTCCACCGCTGTGCTGCGGCCGCCGAGGCCCCCTACTCCGGCAGATTTCAGTATTTCACCCTCTCTATTGTCCCCAGTCGGAATGGAGGGGGCGAAGAGGGCTCTGTTTTGCTTTTTCCCAGCCGCTGCAAACGTGCACAGGCACTCAGGGCACACATCCAGCCCCGACCCTGGCTCGTGTGCATGCAACCTAGGGGCACGGCTTCCCGTTTCTAGCATTTGGAACAGCAATGCTGCGTAATCTGTCCTTTACTGCCCGGAGTCCCCACACCGGGGAATGCCTCTGCCGCAGACAGCCTTCCCCAGAAGGAGGCGGAAAGGGCCGACACTACTCCTCTCTCAAGGGGGGCGAACGCCTGGGCCCCGGGAGCTGGGGGTTTATTTACACACGCGCGCGCCAGTGCCCTCAAGCACACCCGTCCACAAGCAGCTGGCCCGCGAGTGCTTCGCCCGCCCAGCCCCTCCTATGTCTGGAAAGCAAACTGATGCAATATCGATCGTCGATTGTCAAATGTTCTCAACTTGTCTTCCCCAATCTTGGCCTCTCCTATAATACATGTCCAAGCTCACCTCCGCCGCCCCCAGATTCCTGGTTCCCTGGACTTAATTTTTTTTTTTTTTATTAAATGCAAATCAGTCACAAGACTTGCCGCAGCAGAGCCGCGGGCCAGGCTGGCTCCCCTCCCCCTAATGGGAAGATGCGGCTCCGCACCATGCAGGCACGCGGCCCCGGCCCAGCGCCTGCTCTCCTGCCCACGTCGCGGGCACGACCCCCGCGCGGCGGGCCAGGATGGAAGGCTGGCCAGGCCAACCGACAACGCCCGCCTCGAAAGGAAACGGACTCCGCGGTCGCCTTCCCGCGCGGCCCCTCCCGGAAGCCCCTCCCCCACTCTCGCCCGGGTCCCGCGCCCTCCCCACAGACACCCCGCACGCGTTACCTCGGTGGTCTGTGTTCCTGTACCCCGGAAACCTCACGCAGACGTCTTCGGTGGGTTTCTTTCAGTCAAATACAAATCATAAAAAACAAACAAAAAATTTCCCCAAATCCAACAACAGGCAGGAAAAATAATTTTAATAAAAAAGGAAATGACAAATTGCGCCCCAATCCTCCGGCGTCCGCCGTGTCAAAGGAAAGGCGCGAGTGTGCGGGAACGCGTGGTCGGGCTGCTGCTGCTGATAGCAGTACTGGAAAGGCGTTCACCAGGGCGGCGGCGTCGCGGGGCTCTGGAGCAGCCCTTCGAGCGGCGGGTTATAGCGGCACCCCGGGACGCGTCAGTGGGCGGGGCCGCGGC
>NW_012114600.1:921582-948712 GCF_000951035.1 Colobus angolensis palliatus | reverse complement strand
GCCAAAGCCCACTGTCTCCAGCTTCCTAGATAGTCTGGAAAGACCCCCAGATGCTGCCCCTGCCTATCCTTTTCAGCCTGGGTTGGTGCTCAACACATGCGGTTGTCTTTGAGGAGCCATCTCCTTAAAATTTTCTCCTGTCCGAGTCACCAGCAGTCCTTGCTTTGGGGGCACATATCAAGGCTTTTCGGAGACACCACCCTCCCAGCCAAACACTTCCTTGATTGTTATTTTTTGTGATTTACAGTGAGGTTTTGTCTCACAAACTTGGGCCAAGGCAGCAACGTTGTCCTGATGGTTTGTTGTTCTTTCTTTTCCACCTAGACCTGCTTTCACTCTTCAAAACTAGCCCGAAGTCGGCGAGCAGCTCCTTTTCGGGATGTCCTTTTTGTACGGCCATGGAAAACCGGACTAGCGGAAAGGCTACCTCTTGGCCAGCAAGCCAGACCCCTTAGAAGGAGGCCCCAGTGGGGAGCCCGGCGCTCCTAAGGCTGCTTGGGAGTCCCCAGTTTTCCATTCGCTGACACGTTGCTTCTCTTATCCCACCACCGCCGCCCCCTGCAAAGGCACTGCCTTGTCTGAATGCGGGTCTGAGGCGCTTTCTGCAGAGCCTGGTCCTTTCCCTTCAGTGGTGATGTGGTCTTGCTGACCCAGGCAACTAGGGGGCCCCTTCACTGTGGAGAACCTGGTGCTGCGGGAAAGGCAAGACTCACTCCCTTGCTGGAAACAAAGACCCCTTAGGAGAGAGAAATGTTCGTGGAATGAATGAATAAACAAGTTTGACCTACTGCTCTCTTCCTTATGGGGACGTGGGAGAAACTGGGCAGGGCACAAAGGAAAGGGCTGGGTGTGATCACAATTTTTGCTTTCAATGTTTTACTGAGGAAATCTGTACAACTGCCTATTTCCGCCGCACATGAGGCTTCGAGTGCCCTCGCCTGCACCAGTGTTTATGATTGACAAGCGAGGGCCCAATTTCCCCCATCACACTCCTGTGTTCCCTACCCCAAACCTTCTACTCCGCTCAGGCCAGTCTTAAATAATAGCCATTCTTGGCCGGGCGCGGTGGCTCAAGCCTGTAATCCCAGCACTTTGGGAGGCCGAGACGGGTGGATCACGAGGTCAGGAGATCGAGACCATCCTGAGCTACACGGTGAAACCCCGTCTCTACTAAAAAAAATACAAAAAACTAGCCGGGCGAGATGGCGGGCGCCTGTAGTCCCAGCTACTCGGGAGGCTGAGGCAGGAAAATGGCGTAAACCCGGGAGGCGGAGCTTGCAGTGAGCCGAGATCGCGATCGCGCCACTGCACTCCAGCCTGGGCGACAGAGCTAGACTCCGTCTCCAAAAAAAAAAAAAAAAAAAAATAGCCATTCTTGCTTTGGTGGCCAACCTCCTCTCACCCCCTTAAATGCCACTATCACACAAGGCTTAGCCTTTGAGCCGCAGGAAAGCGCACCGCATGCCCCGTAGCGTCCCTCCCTACTCTGCCCTCTTTTTGCAGGTACTATTTTCTAAAACAATATGGTGATGGACTTTTAAAAACCCGTGCTGTCATGCACTCAAAATCATTCCAGACTATTTGTAGTATCATCTGCCCAAAGAGATTGTGAACTCCCCAAGGGCAGGTTTGGAATTTGACACACAATTAGGGCTGAAAAAACTATCTTCCTTCCACATACATTCCCCAGTAAAATCAATCAACTCTTCTTGTCACAACAATCTTGGTAGTGGTAGGTTAGAGAGGAGTCCCAGGAAGTTTCTTTAGATCAGGTTTCAACTGATAACAATCGAAAGGTCTTAAACCACTTTTTCATTCCAGATGAATCTCTGGTCGTTTCCTCTGCCCAGTTAGAGGTGCTAAGGAGGCCCTCAGGGTTCGTAGTTATGGGTGACAAGTTGCACTCTAAGTAAATCTCATGTCCTTTGGACTTTTTTGTGGTTTGTATTGCAACACATATTTAGGAGAAGCACAATACCTGTACAGCTGAGGACAAAGTGGTGGGAGGGGCGGGGGGAGCTGCAATATTGATCTGGTCTCTATGATCAGAACTTGAACAGTAAATGACAAAAAAAGAAGGAGGGGTAAAGTTCCATGTTTTTATTGACAGTTTGGTTTGTCTTTTCAAGGGCCAAACTGAGGCACGCCTGCTAACTCCATCAGGCTTCCAACTGAGGCCTGATGTGCTCTGAGCAATTGCTGTTATGCTTTGGGCTCGAATGCATTGGACACAGTGTCCTCATTCAACTTCTGGGAAACGATATTGCTAAATACCTATTGGTCATAATTTTGTTTGATTTCTAAGCTACTGTTTTAGAAGAGCAGCATTTTTTAAACTTTCAGAATGGGACCAAGTGGTGGATAGTGATGAATTCAGTGGATTACTACTAGCTTTTTATTTCCTTCAATGCAGTAGAACAGAATACTTTTTTAAAAAGTCAGTATGCCATATTTGCTATTATTCTGCAAATCTTTTATCTTGGTTATGCGTGTATATATATATATATGTATATATTTGTGGTTATCTGTGTGTTCATATATATGTGTGTGTGTGTGTATTATGAGTTGTGATGTAAAACAAGTCCCCAACCCCTGGGCAGCAGACTGGTACCAGTCTGAAGCCCGTTAGGAACTGGGCTGCACAGCAGGAGATGAGTGGCAGTTGAGCAGCATTCGGCCTGATCAGGGGTGGCATTAGATTCTCATAGGGGCACAAACTCTATTGTGAACTGCACATGTGAGGGATCTAGGTTGCATACTTCTTATGAGAATCTAACTAATGCCTGACAATCTGAGTTGGGACAGTTTCATCCTGAAACCATCTCCAATTTGTTGTGGAAAAATTGTCTTCCACAAGACCGGTCGCTGGTGCCAAAAGGTTGGGACTGCTGATGTAAAATGTGTTTCTTGCTGCGGGTTGGGGGATCAAAGAATTTTGAAAGCTACTGAAAGTGAATCTTATTTCCTATCCTAAGACAGAAAAACTGTCACAAATATCAGTTATCAATTCTGGATTTTCAGGAATGCATTGTCAGGATACAGTGTTAGGACTATTTATTGAAGGTAGGTGGCTAGCTTCTGTACAATTTTTTGACCACTATTTCCTGATAAAATAGAGTGGTTCTGTTTCCTGGAAGCTGTCATTGGTTGACATTTTCTACTTGTTGTGAAACAACTGGTTTTTAAGATGACCCTCAAAATTCTATTTATCCAGCACTACAATTTGCCAAAAATAGGCTTACACATAAAATTTGCTTCTATCTACCGTCCATTTCCAACTGTATAGTTTCATTCACAGATTAGCTTCTATGGCTTTCTTTGATCTGGCCCAGTCTATATTTCCAATCTTATTTTCCATTATTCCTTGTGGTAGGCAGCTTCTAGGATAGGCCCCAATAAATCACCACCTGCTGGTATTCATACATATTTGTAATCCCCTCTCCTTGAATATGGGCTGGACCTACTGATGCACTTCTATCTGGCAAAAGTGATGGCATGTCACTTCTGAGGCTAGGTCACAAAAAGATAGGCCGGGCATGGTGGCAGCACTTTGGGAGGCTGAGGAAGGTGGATCACCTGAGGTCAGGAGTTGGAGACCAGCCTGACCAACATGACGAAACCCTGTCTCTACTAAAAATACAAAAATTAACTGGATGTGGTGGTGCATGCCTGTAATCCCAGATACTCGGGAGGCTGAGGCAGGAGAATGGCTCGAATCTGGGAGGCGGAGATTGTGGCGAGCCGAGATCACGCCATTGCACTCCAGCCTGGGCAACAATAGTGAAACTCTGACTCAAAAGAAAAAAAAGACTGTGGCTTCTATCTTGTTCTCTTGTTCACTTCCTCCGGCTCTCTTCTTCATTTGCTTTGAAGGAAACAAGCTGCCATCTTGTGAGCTGTTCTACGGAGAGGCCCACATGTCAAGGAACGGATGTTTCTGGCAACTACCAGGTAGAACCTGTGGCCTGCCAACAGTCATTTGAGTAAGTGTGGAAGTACATTCCACCCATTGGAACCTTGAGATGAATGTAGTCCCAGCTAATACCTTAGCCAGAGGACCAGATAAGCTCAGCCTAGATTTTTGACCCACAGAAACAAGTGATAACAAATGTTTATTGTTTTAAGCCACTACAGTTTGGCACATTTTATTACTCAGCAATAGATAACCAATATATTCCCCTTCACACACCCTATGCTTTTGCCAATATATGTTGCTCAGTGTTCTCAATATAAACTGTTTTCCATTTAAACCATTTCTACTACTTGGAATGTTCTTCATACCTCCTCTTCCCTGCCACTATATATTTAAATTGTACCTTTCCTTTGAAGCCCAGCTTAAATATCACAACTTGTATCAACTCCTCTTTATTTGGTGATCCCATTTGAAACTGATTTCACTTTACTTTCAACTTAGTGCCTTATAAATACCTTTTTTTTTTTTTGATGACACTTCTTTTTCCGTTGTCTACATACTAGATTTGATGTTAGTGTCTTTTCAGGGCAGTCTCTTGCTAATCACATCCAGTCTAGTTACTTGTAAAAATAAGGCACTTTTTGAATATATAAATGAATTAAATACTTTTTTCTTTATAGTACTGATCACCAGCTGAAATTATGTTAAATATGTTCATTTATTTACTTTTTCATTGTTTGTCTCCCTCACTAGAACATAAGCGCACAAGGGCCGGGATTTAATCAGCTTTGATCACTGCTAGTTCCAGCACCTGAAGTAGTGCCCAACAATACATTTGCTGAATGAATAAATGCAGGGTAAATAGTTTTGAGTTTCTCAAGAACCAGGAGAAACCTATTACATGTTATGTCTAAAGGGCATCTATCCTATCCCTTACTTCCTAAAGCAGAACTCTTGATTTCTCTATCAAAACTATTTTTCCTCGAACCTTTCCAAGTTAGAATAACACCATGATTCATAAGGGAGCTCAGGCCCCAAACCAAGGAACCATCCTGAGTCCTCCTTTTCCTCAAATAACCAACCCATCAGCAAGTCATGAGGGCTCTGCCTCCACATATATTCAGAATTCTGTTACTTCTCACCATCTGCATTGCTCTGGCCCTAGTGGGACTATCATCTCTCTCAAGACATCTCCTGAATCATAGCCTAACTCATGTGTGGGTTTCCATTCGTGGTGCTTACAGTCCATTCTCTACCTGTGAGTCATTTAGTAGCCATCTTGGTAATCAGATTGGAAAAACAGTGCATAAAGGGTTTGGTATTATCCGCAGTTTTAGGCATCCACTGAGGGTCTTGAAATGTATCTCAAGCAGATAAGGGAGAACTACTGTATCTTTATGCAGCTCCCTTCTCATCATTTAGATCTTATCTTAAATGTCACTGACTCAAAAAAATCTTCCTTGGCCATTCCAGCAAAAGTTGCTCCTTGCTGTCCTATTCCCCACTGTCCTATTTTATTTTTTAGTGCAATGTGTGAAAACACATTATTTGTTTGTTTGCTTATGATCTTCTGCAACATTAACTCCATGAGGAAAAGACTGGTTTGGCTGATTATTAAATGAATCTTCAGTGCCTAAAACAGTGCCTGATACATAAAAAGTGTTCAATAAGTGCTTGTTGATTTAGTACTTTCAACTTTTTCCCTCAGTGCCTAGCACAAAATAAACTCTGAATCCATATTTGTTGCAATGCCTTGTTGGTAGAAAATACAGTGTTTTTTTTTTTCTCAGACCCAGTCTTGTCTTTTCTTCCCTCCCTCCCTCTCTCCCTCTCTCTCTCCCTCCCTCTTTCTTTCTTTTTTTTTTTTTTTTCTCTTCTTTTCTCTCTCTTCTTTCTTTCTTTTCTTGTTCTGTCGCCTAGGCTGGAGTGCAGTGGTGCGATCTTGGCTCACTGCAAACTCTGTCTCCTGGATTCAAGCTATTCTTGTGCCTCAGCCTCCCTGTAGCTGGGATTACAGACATGTGCCACCATGCCCGGCATTTCAAACCCAGTCTTATGTAAGACACAAGCATGAGAATGAATTCCAAGTCTTGCTTTCTAATGACTTTGTTTCACCTAATTAAATGCCCCTTTGCTATGTATACAGTCTCACTCCTTTGTCTTAGGACAGTATCATTCAGAATTCAAGTATGAACACTAGCATTGTGGAGAGACAGCGAAATTAGTTTTCCTTTCCTCCATTTCCCTTCAAACCACACCTTTCCCCTTATTCCAATGACTTCCATATTTTCTTATTTTATTTTATTTTTATTTTTTTAAGAGACAAGTCTCGCTCTGTCGCCCAGGCTGGAGTGCAGTGGCGCGATCTCGGCTCACTGCAAGCTCTGCCTGCTGTGTTGATGCCATTCTCCTGCCTCAGCCTCCTGAGTAGCTGGGACTACAGGCGCCCGCCACCACGCCCGCCTAATTTTTTGTATTTTTAGTAGAGATGGGGTTTCACTGTGTTAGCCAGGATGGGCTCGATCTCCTGACCTCATGATCTGACCGCCTCGGCCTCCCAAAGTGCTGGGATTACAGGCGTGAGCCACTGTGCCCGCGTTCTTATGTATTTAACTTTTTTCCTCACATAGTGAAGACTGGAGAATAATTAAATGTTTAAAATTAACTAATAAAAATTGTATTTATCATATACAACACCATGTTTTGAAATACGTATACACTGTGGAATGGTTAAATTGAGCCAAATAACATATGCATTACCTCACATACTTTTTTTTTGTGGTGAGAACAGTTAAAACCTATTGTCTTAGCAATTTTCAAAATACAATACATTGTTATTAACTATAGTCATCATATTGTACAATAGAACTCTTGAACTTATTCCTCCTATCTAACTGAAATTTTGTTATCTTTTGACCAACATGTCCCCAAACCTCCTCCCCCCCACTCCCTCAGCCTTTGGTAACCATCATTCTATTCTTTACTTCTATGAGTTTGACTGTTTTAGATTCCACATACAAATAAGATCATGTGATTTGTCTTTCTGTGCCTGACTTTTTTCTACTTAGCATAATGTTCTTGAGGTTCATCCATGTTGTTGCATTTCCATATTTTTAATATTAATCTTTCCAGCTGCCTGAGGAAATTCTTGTCTCAACTCTTCTTTTTATGATTTTGTATATTTTATTCTTGGGATCATAAATAGAAAGTGCTTGATAAATGAACGGTTGTATTCAGTCTTTGTAAGATAGCTCTCAAGTCTAAAGCAACAGTATGGACTCTGTGAGCACTTTGCTGACTTTATCATGTTTTTCTGGTGTTGACAGATACTCTATTAGATATCAATTGCTATGTAACAAATTATTCCAAGACTTAGTGTCTGAAAGCAACAATAGTTTAAAATCTTTCAAAGTGTCTACGAATCAGGAATTCAAGAGCAGTTCAGTTGGGTGTTCTGGCTTTAAGTCTTTTATGAGGTTGCAGTCAACTGTGAGAGGGCTGTAGTCATCTGATGGCATGACTGGGGCTGGAAGATCTTCCAAAGTTACTCACATGTTGGCAAGTCGGTGCTGGCCGGTTGGTTCCTCTGCAAGAAGGTGTCTGCACAACCCTGACTGAATGCCTTCAAGACATGGCAGCTGGCTTAACCCAGAGCGAGTTAGCCAAGAGAGAGCAAGGCTGAAGCTGCAATGCCTTTATGAACTAGCCTTGGAAGTCACACTTGATCATTTCTGCCATATTCTATCAGTCGCAAAGGCAAGCCCTGATTCAACATAAAAGGGGACTATACAAGGGAGTGAATACCAGGAAGTAAGCATCACTGGGGGCCATTTTGGAGGCTGGCTACCACAGAGGTTGTCAGCAGAAAGAATATTTTATTTTATTTTATTTATTTTTTTATTTTATTTTATTTTATTTTATTTTATTTTATTTTTTTATTTTATTTGAGACAGGGTTTCACTCTGTTGCCCAGGCTGGAATGCAGCAGTCTGATCAGAGAGCCCAGGTTCAGGTGATCCTCCCACCTCAGTCTCCTGGGTAGCTGCGACTACAGGCACAGGCCACAACGTCTGGCTAGGCTAATTTTTTGTGGAGACAGGGTTTCAGCCAAGTTACCCAGGCTGATCTCAAACTCCTTGGCTCAAGCAATCCACCCATCTCAGTTTCTCAAAGTGTTGAGATTACAGGCATGAGCCACTGTGCCCAGCCAGAAAACTTTTTTTTGGCAATAAACACAATATGCAATTGAAAGTGGCTTAAATAATGACACTATCTCACATAATAAGAAGTATGTAGAGAGTGCAGTTCTGGGGTTAAATATTGGCCCTGATACCTCCCTCCAAGACAAAGAGCTCATTATGTTTTTACTTTGCCTTCTTCAACATGCTGGAGATCTCTCCCATCATGGTCACATGTTGGCTGCAGTGGTTCTGGGGATCATAGGCAGGCAGAGCCACATCCATTGCAAAAGAAAGGAGCGTCATTTTGTGAATTAATTTTATTATGAGAGATAACATTTCCTGGAAATGCTGTTATTGTTATCTCAGATCCCACTGGCCAGGACTGGATAACATAGTAATGCCTAAAAGACATATTATATTGTAAATCCATATATTTCCAAGCATCAATATTTTGTAAATGCATACCTCAGTTTTCAGCAAGAAAAAGAAAATTAAGAGCCCAGAGAAACTCAATCTTAAAAAAATTTCGAAATATGACCGGGCGCGGTCGCTTATGCCTGTAATCCCAGCACTTTGGGAGGTCGAGACGGGTGGATTACCTGAGGTCAAGAGTTTGAGATCAGCCTGGCCAACATGGTGAAACCCCATCTCTAGTAAAAATACAAAAATTAGCTGGGTGTGGTGTCAGGCGCTTGTAATCCCAGCTACTCTGGAGGCCAAGGCAGGAGAATGGCTTGAACCGGGAAGGCGGAGGTTGCAGTGAGCCGAGACCACAGCCTGTGCGACAAAAGCAAAACTCTGTCTCAAAAGCAAAACTCTGTCTCAAAACAACAACAACAACAAATTTAAAAATATTTAGATAGTTTTACAGATACTTTAGTACAGACATACTCAATTCTGTCAAGACTGAAGAACTTTCCAGGGACCTAGTATCAGAACTCTGTTTCTGTCATCTCCTTCCCAAATAAAAGAGGGGAAAGAATGGCTTGACTAATGACCTTCTTGTGATACTTACCTGTTGGCCTTTTCATTTGACCCTGGAATGTTCTGTTTTGCTAGGTGTAGTATATGCCAATGAATGTGAAAGAAAACAGTGGCAGAGAGATGAAGGATTTATTGACAATGGTTCTTTGGCTAGGTAGAATGACACCTGTTAATTACCAATAAGTGTCTTGGAAAGTGAAATGTTAAAGCAAAATCACAGATGTGATTCTCATATATATGCTTAAGGTTATTCAGAATGTGGTAAGGTTACAGAAACAATCAACAATTAAGCTAGAAAACAAACTGTATATTCTTAGTAAAGAAAATAGAAGTTTTATTGAAGTGCTCCATTGTTTTAAAAAATTAAAAATTTCGGCCAGGCGCGGTGGCTCAAGCCTGTAATCCCAGCACTTTGGGAGGCCGAGACGGGCGGATCATGAGGTCAGGAGATCGAGACCATCCTGGCTAACACGGTGAAACCCCGTCTCTACTAAAAAATACAAAAAACTAGCCGGGCGTGGTGGCGGGCGTCTGTAGTCCCAGCTACTTGGGAGGCTGAGGCAGGAGAATGGCGTAAACCCAGGAGGTGGAGCTTGCAGTGAGCTGAGATCTGGCCACTGCACTCCAGCCTGGGCGACAGAGCGAGACTCCGTCTCAAAAAAAAAAAAAAAAAAAAATTAAAAATTTCAGATCCTTACAATTTTCCAAAATAGGATCATTAAAATAAACCTTTATTTTTATACTTGTTAGAGCTCTTCTTGTCTAGAGAAATGACAGTGACTGAATGTATGTGTTCTACCCAAAGCACTCATAGGCCGCGATGGACCTACATTCCTGGCCTTCAGTCAGTTTCCGGATCTTTCTTTGCCCAGGGCTAAGATACTTAAATAAGGATTTATTAAAATTAACATACCTGCAATTCTGGTTCTTAGATGGGAAGCATTTAATATATGGGCTTGCTTCTGAGACTTTACTTGATAAAACTCCAACTGTTTTGGCTGACATCTTTGGCACTTTGTGACTGATTAAGGCACCTGCCTCCGGTTCCATGTCACTTCGTCTTGGGACACGTGGTGCTAATGCCACTTTTCAACCCCCACCCTATTCAGCGACATTAACCCGGGCGACAGTCCAGGGCTAAACAGTTGCTTAAACAGTTAAATGTGTGTTTTCTTGAGGTGAACCACGTACACAACAACCCCCTTTGAGTGAAACAATTTTGTTGTGTAACGATTTGTCACTTCTACAGGGATGAGGTCAACGAAACCCTCAAAGTTGCTGTCTCAGGAATACATTTTGTTCGTGGTTGGGAAAACGAAGTGGAGAATGTTATGGCATAGGGAAAATAGCTTGTTTATTTTCTCAGTGGTTAAGTGGGAGTGGGTAAAACACAATTGGCCGTGCATGTGCTTTGTTAAAACCGCGGTGCAGTAATTCTAAGTGAGAAGAAGCCCATCGTCACCGTCTTCTCCCTTTGTTTCACATTCCCCCCGGAGGTGTGGGGGGTCTCACTCAATGCGGAGGTGGCGGGGCTGGGGGGCGGCGCCCCAGAGGCGAAGGCGGAGACGCCAGGCGCCGCTCCTGGCCTCTCAGGATACCAGTCGGCTACACGCAAGGTCAGGGGCAAGGCCGCGTGGCGGCTTGGAGCGGCGCGAAGGAAGCCAGGGCTGGCGGCCCCAGGGCAAACGGCTCTGGCGGCGCCAGCCTGGTGCGCTGCAGCGCGCGGGGCGTGCGCAGGGCCGCTTCCGGGAGAGAAAGGAACCTCCGCAATGTCGGGGCCCGGCTGTGGCCGGAAAACGGAGGGAAGAAGGAAAAGGAGAAGGGAGAGGGAGGGGGAAAAGGAGGTGGGGAGACGAAGGAGCGGGGAGGCGGCGGGCAGGGCCTGCGGCGCGCAGCCCCAGTAGATCTCCGGAAATTTTCCACTAATGCTCCGAACGCCAGGGCCGCCCAGGCGCAGCCCGCCTCTGCGCGCCTGCGACCCACGTGACGGTGATTCACTAGGCGCCCCCTTCCCAGCCCGCGCGCGGACTTGGAGTTGAGCGGGGGAGCAGGGGTTGGGGAGGAGGAAGAGGAGGAGGAGGGAGGAAGGGTTCGGGAAGAGGGAGGAGGGGAAGCAGAGGGGATGAGGAGGTGCGGAGGCGCCGGCTGGTACCTGGGGCCCGCCTCCCGGGTGTGTGGGGGTCGGGTCGGAGGCCCAGTAATGCCCCCTC
This sequence comes from Colobus angolensis palliatus, assembly GCF_000951035.1. NCBI lineage: Eukaryota > Metazoa > Chordata > Mammalia > Primates > Cercopithecidae > Colobus > Colobus angolensis. Next base: position 937,424 of record NW_012114600.1, on the reverse strand, counting down.
CAGTCCAGCCTGGGCAGGCTGGGAGGCTGGCGGGTTCGCGCCAGCCACGCTCGCCTGCGTGGTGGAAAACCTGGAGAGCCCTACAGCGTCAGGGCTAATCCTGGGCCACCTCGAGGCCCCGCGGAGTTTTCACTAACGCGCCGGGCGGTGCAGGGATGCCCTGCCTGGGAGAGTGCAGGGTGGGAAGCGGGCACGCCCTGTTGGCAGCTGCCAGCGCTTGTGTACGTGGCTGCTGACGTGGAGAACTGTAGCTGTGGAAAGCCTGCGCCCCAGGGAGGGACGTGGGGGTGCAGTCGCGGCCCATTATCTGTGCCCGGGAAGTCCTGAAGGCTTCAGAAGCTATCACATTAAACCCTCAGACCCACGAGAAAATCCTTGAAGCTTCGGTGAGCGTGGGATTTGGCATGCTGTTGGTTCCGTATGGTTCCCCATTAAGACTTAGAAGTCGGCATACCAAGATTTCCTCTTACTCTTCGGCTGTGTTGAGTAGACATTACACAGACACCCCGCCCATGACTCTGGTCTTGCAAGGAAACATTTATTTCAAAAATACTGCAACCGTTTCATCTCTCGTGTCCTTTTAGGTTCTTTCTAGTAATTGTGAACTTTTCCTCTCAAGTCATTCCATCAGAGTCTTGGAAGCAAATGAAAAAAACATACTGGCCTGAAATAGACTTAAGATCTTTCTTTACCAACTGCTTTTCCGGGGAAGACAGCCTGGTGGGTTTGCAGTTCAGGTTTCCTCACAGCCTCTCTTGGGGGTCTTTTTCTCTCTCTGGTACCTTGAGGCATAGGACAGAAGGGAGCTGCTGAAGTTTCTGGATGTCCCTTGTTTTTTACATTTGTTTTAACTTCTTCTGGCCAGGACTGTGTGTATTGTTTTCTCATAGATTTCTGCAATTAGAATTATTGTAATTAGTAAGAATAGTAATCTTCATATAAGGCTTAGGGTGCACACTAAGGTCTTTATAAATATGTGCATAGTCATTTCTGTCATCAACTGTGAGGAGGTACGGGCTATTCTTACCCCATTATTCACCTTTTACAAATGAGGAAACTGATCCTTGGAGAAGTTAGATAACTTGCCCAAGGCCATTCGTTCTCTAAGAGGAGAATTTGACCCCAAACTGTCAGGTAAATCCAATGCTTTGTTCACTATGCAGTATAAATTCTTTATTAATAAATTTAATTGTATTGAAATTTTAAGTTTACATTTTGGTGGGATTTTCCCCCTATTTTATTAAAGTGGCCTTCCTGAATTTTATTATGGAGGGATGTTTAAAGTTAGTTTGGGTAGAAAGCCACACACAATTTTAAAAAGGAAGTCTTATGAAGAAATCATGCATTCCAAGGCAGTGTTACATTTTTCTTACATGGTAGATTATTGAAATATTTGACCTAAGAACTTATTTTTTTCTCAGGAGAAAGATTTGTCTTCATACACCTTTAACCCTGAGCCAATGGTGAATCCTCCAGGAGAATGACGATGAGGCTTTTTAGTCTTCGATATATATCGATTGAAATGTACTCAAGAAGTGAATACCCTTGAAAGGACGATGACATAATGCCAAATGAAAAGGAAATTTCCCAAAGAAAGCTAGATAATGGATAGATTTGATAACAAGATACTACTGGTTTTTTCCTTCTGGAACCTTCTTTTCTGCACTTGAAACCTTCCCCATCCAGCCAAGACTGGGTTAGAAGCCCCTTTTGTGTGTTTGTGTGGCCCCCAAGGTCTGCCCCTGTAGTGGTACTGACCACGCTGTATTCTCGTGGCCTGTTCACCTGGCTGTGCTTCCCAGGAGAGTAGGTGCCTCGAAGAGCAGACATCCTGTCGGGCTCAACCTAGTACAACAGCGTGTCCCCAGGGCTCAGGACAGTTGTTTGTCCTAGAGTTATGGGAGTTATTGAGCTAAGCAATACTTGTTAAAAGCATGAGCTTACACAATTGATCAGTCATGTCTTGTTAGGGTGTACTGAATTGGGACTTAGCAGAAACTGGGAGAGCAATGTACCCGTCAGGAACTGTCTGTTCAATCTTGGTCTGTATATATCCCACTGACCCACATGCTATTTTGCACATAATAGTTTTTTGATGTTTATTAAGAACAAAAATAACCTCTTTAAAATTGTGTGTCCAGTTAGCTAACTGTATTTCAGCATCCAATTAATAATCAGAGGTTTAATAACTACAGCCTTAATTCTGGCTTCACAATGATAGAATGATAAAATCAGGATTTTTTTTGGCTGAAGGAGACCTTATAACTGCTCTGTCCAATACACAACCACTAGCCACATGTCTATTTGAATGAATTAAACTTAATAAAATTAATAATTAAGTTCTTCAATAGGGCATTTTAATTGCTCAGTAGCCCCATGTGACTACTTAAAAATAAAATTAATTGTATTCATTCAAAAATGGATAGCACTGACATAGATAGTTCCATTATTGTAGAAAGTATTGTTGGACAGGGCTGATAAGTTACCAAAGGAAAAAACACAGGTAAAAGAAGGTATTTTAGATAGCATTAGCATTCTTACATACAAAGAACATTACACTCATATTCCAGGTGTCTTTTATTAGGTTGGTGCAAAAGTAATTGAGGTTTTTGCCGTTACTTTTAATGACAAAATATTTCATATATGATAAACATGTTTCCTTAGCAGTCATACCTAAATTAATGCATATTTAAACATATTCAGGAGAATGAATGGTTCAAAAGGATTCCTTTTTGCATTCCTTTAAATCATTCCAGTTGATCCTTTGTGAGTCTTAGTTTTTTTGTTTAAACGTACTGAAATCAACTTGAGTCACTACACAAGATTCCTTAGATTTGGCTGTGCTTTTTAAGCTCGCATGATTGAGAAACTAAAATACTCAGTAATGTTGGTAAAGGACAAATGCCAGATAGTTTTGGACAGACCAAATATATATTTAATGACATCACACATGCAATACAGACAGTTCTCAACTTACAAACACCCTATTGAGAAGCAGCCGTAGGTTAAATATAAAACATACTGGGTGTACCTTCTTTAAAATCCTCCTAAGAACAGTACCGCCAGGGTATCCATTGTATAAACGAATTAGTATATAAAAAAATAAAAATAAGTCTTAGAGAATGCTGTAGAGGCAATAAAGAGCCTGTGTAAAACTCTGGGGGAATTAGTTGAGGTTATTTCCACAGCAGAGCAGATTTGCTTAAGTAACCCCCTGACAAAAATAGCTTAGTTCCGCCTCCCACCAGCATGCCTGCTGTGTGCATTTCCCCCAGTCCTTCAGTCGTTAAAAACTTTCCCATTTCATTTATACTCCAGTTTCAGTTCTGTTGATTCAAAGTTTTGGGACTTAGGGCAAGTTTGCTAGCTTCTCTGAGCCTCAGTTTTTTAAACTGTTAAATAGGAATAACAGCATGATGAGTGCCAAGAATTAAAGAAAAATTTATGTGAAAATATAGGTTAGAAAGAAAACTAATATAAATGCAAGGGATTATGATCATAAATGCTCATAAAACTTCAATACTTCCTGGGAAGATCAACTGGCCATCAGTCATGTGCACGTGATCAGAATCTGGGCCGTCATATTTTTTTAAGCAAGTTGATGGCCTGAGGGTTCTTGGCCAGGTGGGAGGAGGCTGTTCTGGGATGTCGAAGAGAGATTTTAAAAAGGAGATGGAAGGCTGTGAAAACATAGTTCAAATTGGAGGGAGCTTGGGCAAATACTACCTTTTCCTTTAAGGAATGAATGTAATTGCTTGCATTTGCTCTCTGCTTCCATCCTCTCATTGATTTATTCCGAAGGCTAAAGTTTCTACTTTACATTCTAATTCATCTGACATAGCGTGTTTTTAAAAACTTAGCATTGTTGCTTTGATTTTCCAGTTGTCTTTTGCTGATGGAGCCTCTGTGAAGGGCAAATTCAAAGTACAGCTGGGTGCTGCAGTGCAGGAGTGGGAATGTGTGGCTGTGGTTATGAAGGAGCCTAGGCAGCTATGCCTTTAGCCCCTGGTGAAGCAGTACTGGTCACATTTTGCCAGTCAAACGGAGACGCAGCAGTAGTAAGACCAGACCAAATCAAACCAAACCAAGCAAACCACAGGGGAATGGAGGTAGGTGAAGAGCGCCAAAGAGAATGATGGCTCACAACAGTTCTAAGCATGGTACGTATATCAGTTCATTTAAGCCTTATGATGACCCTATGGGGTCAGTACTATTATCGTTATTATCCCCAACTGAGGCACAGAACAACTGTGTGACTAAGCAACTGTGCTCAATGTCACACCACTCTTCAGTGATAGAAGTGACATTTTAACTCAGGCAGCTGGATCTGGAGTTTGTCCTCTTAACTACTACACTAGCAATTCTCAAACTTTCTGGTCTCAGGACCCCCTTGCAGTCTTAAAAAGTGTTGGATGTCAATGTATTTAAAAGTAATAACCAACTCACAATATGCTGATATAAATAACATTTAAAAGTGAAAATAGCTATGTTTCTCAAAGTACAAAAGGTTGAGAATGGCATCGAAGAATGAAGAATCAAAGAATGGTATCACTTTATAGTTTTGCAAACTTATGCACTATACTGTACCTCCTTTGGTGTGACAGCGGTTAGGAAGAGAGGAAATGAGAGAGACTAAAAGGTACAAGTGATGGGAACTCAAGACCTGTCTCAGTGAGCCCCCCGCACTCTCATATGAGGAAGAAATGATAACTAAAGAATCGTCTGTAAAGTATACAGCAGCATCTGGATTTTCATGCCTGGTTTAATCTTCAATAGATTGTTTGGATTCATTTCTCTGTCTCTCTCTCTCTCTCTGTGTGTGTGTGTGTGCATACACACACATATTTGAGGTTAGGTTAAAAACTTTGTCATAAAATATATGTAAACTGGAAAGGATTTTAGAGATTATCTGACAATTCTTTTTCTTTTATAGATGAATGCATCTGAGGCCAGACAGGAAAATGACTTATCGCTGGTTGAATTGCTGGTTAGTGGCTGGATTGGAGGTAGAACCCAGATCTTCTGCCTCTTTATTCTACTCATGTCCTGTCATGGAAATTAGTCAGTCTAATTACTGTTATTATAGAAGTCCGTTTCACCAGAAAGTTTGTGAATTGACAACCATAAAATCTGTGGTAAATTCACAGGCTTCATCAATGCCATTGTGAAATATTAACCCTCTGCTTCCCAGATTGCAACTCCCTCAGGCTTGGTCTGTTTGCTGTTAGGATTTGTTACAACTTCTTGCTTATTGCCTTTTGTTTCACAAGCAGTGCTGAATATGGGCTGGGTATTGGAAAGAGGATAAGCAAATGAGAACCCACAGTTTTGTGACGTGAAAACACTGATTGGCCAGTCCCCGTTATCTGCAGGATGTGCCTTTCTTAAGGATGAACATACTTTGGTTCACAGGTTTCCAAGACAAGCACATTCCTGCCAACATGATCCTTGGACAAACTGTTCTGGAATTTGAGCTCGCTACTGGAAGAGGGTTAAGTCCAGGACACACACACACATTTCAGTGGGGGGCAAGCTGTAGTTGGCTATGTTAGCACCTCATTATACAACAGTTTCAAGATAAAGTGATTCCAGATGTGCTCTCAGCAAGTACCTAGTACTTACGATTTTTACCCATTAGCCTAAAATCTACTTTCAGAATTTTGGGGAAGCCAGAGTTAGTTAATTAACTAGTTATCCTTCATAAAGTTAATTCTAAGTTGACTATAATTTGCAGTATGTTTCAAGTTAGAGGATACCCTACCAATAGGGTAGGATACCCTACCTTTCAAGTTAGAGGATACCCTATCAATACCATATTGATAAACATACATATTGATACCATATGAAACATACATATTGATAGACACATATATATATTATCACACAGACTTGCCTTTGACAATGATTATAAGTTCATTTGAAGTACTAGTTTAATGATCATTAGGTTCCTTTGTCCTGGAAATTTCATTTAGAAACATTAGGAAAATATATATGTAAGAAGTAGTATTCTAGTTTCATCTTACTGATGAAGCTGCAGTGATAGTCATTGTTAGTCTGAAGGATAAATTTCATGAGTAAGTCCTGCTTAAAAGGCTCCCTCCCTTGTTTAAAAAAACAAGATTTGAAATTTTTTGCTTTGTAACCTAAATTTACAAAAAAGAGTTAAAGAGAAAAGATGATGTTTTCCCTGATAATTCATATTATTGTTAGGAATATGAAATTTTTGCATCACTTGGCCCTAGAAGGTGGAGAGCTAAAGGTGAACATTTCATTTTGCTCTGAAATATTTTAAATTTGTCTGCAGAAATTATGATTTCTGCTGAATACAATGGAAACCTTCTTAGCTGGTCTTACTTGAGTTGAGAATATTGCATCATAGTATCCTCTTTTGATTTTATTTTGCTCTAAAGTAAATTTTTAAAAATTTAGGTATGATATCTGGCATCAAGGACAACACCATTTATTTGCCAAAGGGTGTAACCTAGGGCATTATACACTAAATGGGAATATTGGCAGACATACTCTTCAGAGGTACCTGTTTTGCTGTAGGGCAGTACCTACAGCAAAGCAGTCTGGGTATGATGGACTCTGGATCCAGACTGTTTGGTTTCATTTCTGCTTCTGCTTTTTACTAGCTGTGTGCTTTAATTTCAGGAATGTGAAAGATGAATAATAACTCATGAAGATTTAGTTAAGTCTGAACTTATAAAGGAAGCACTTGGAACCATGCCTGCCATATGTTAAGTACTATGCAAGTGTTAGCTTAAACAAACAAACAAATCTCAAATTTTGTTTTTGTCATGTCAGAGAGGCTAACATCAAGTGATGGCTGAAGCAGCAAACAACTAATTAAATTTAAAAGGAAAATGATCTTTGGGATTAATCCTCTCTTGTGAAAAGTTTTCTAGAGCTTCCATCCAGCTGTGGCTAAACCTGGAGGTGAGGAAAGTGTGGCAGAGTGAATGCCATTGATTAAAGAAAGGCCAAGACCTTGCTCTCTAACAATTGTTTCTATTATTTCTATTTTGAGAGAAAGACCCTTAGTGTTACCCATCAGCAGGAGATGGACTGTAGTCTTTGTGTGGATTGACAAACATTTGTAGTTTAACAATGTGAAGGGCTTTCTTTGCAGGAAATGAAAAAGTTGTGATTTTCCATAAGTCATTTAGAGAGTCACTATTGAGCCAGTCAGGCTGGGCCTGCTAGTCCATACAACGGTTCTGTGACAATTAGTCTTGTGCTGTTGTAGCATTTCAGACTCATGGAGCCTTTTTCTTAGAAGACCTCTCTTCCTTCTGGCTGACACAGTCCCATCCCAGGGTGCAGGGCCTGAAAAGTGGAGTACAGTCTGGATTTCAGCCCTAACCATCCCCTCCCCACAGGACACAGTGCAGTACACAAATGGCACATTGAATGTGGTAGCCATGAAGACAGATTTTTGAATTTTACTTTCTGTGCTTCAGCTCAGGAAATATGTTTATTTTATTGTTCAGTCATAGTCTACTTCAATAGCTGGATCGGGGGAAGAGATGGTTCAGTATTTTTTGTCATTGAATCCAGTGGTTGATTGTTAATTATTACTTAAGATTATCCACAAACATCCTGCTGACAGTCCAAGACTGTTTTCTATCAGAGGTTTTATGAAGCCACTTAATTTAGGGTTAAGGTCCTGCTGAACCTTATAGGAGTCTTTAAAAGCAAGGAGAAAGGCATCAGAATATCACACTCTTTTAGCTATAAATCATATTTCTGTAATGCTGTTGCTACTTTTTTTCTGCACGCTCTTGCAATTTAAGATGATGCATTTTATTTCCAATGGTTTGCAAGCTGTAACTGAAAAATAGAATGCTCGGAAAAGCCTCTGGCTAAAAACCAGTCTATTGACATAGAATCATGTCAGGAGTGGCCCCAGGAGATTTGTGGATTTTGGCCTGTCTTGTTTCTTATCCAATATTTCTTTTCAGTATTATCACAGTTAAATTCCTCATTGGATATGCAATAGCTTAAAATCACATTAAAGTTTGGACTTAAATCAAGCATAGCAAAAAGTCTTGATTCTTTGACATTAGCTCCCAACATTCTTCTATTACGGTTTCAGTGGTCCGGAACTTTGGAAGATGCTGATCAGGTAATAACTCTACTGTCCCTTACAAGGAGAATGCCACCTGTAAAAAGGCGCTGAGAAGTTTTATTGTCTCAAATATATTTATTCTGATTCTTAAGAAAACTTGAAGTAACTTGTGTTGTTTTGTTCTTATTTCTTTTTGTTTAGAAATCTTTAATTTTCATTTCCCCGCCCTGAGTCTTTTCCATTCTGAAATGAGTACAAACTGCTTTTTAGCTCACACATATGCTCTAGAAACAGTTGTTTCGATTATTAAATTTTTATCTGACAGTAAGTAACATGCACTTAATACATTATAGTTTATAAAGTACTTTTTCAAATGCATTACACGTTTAATACCATGATCTTTTGAGATGGACATTATAATTTTCTCCTTTTCTGCAAACTAGGAAACTAAAGCTCAGAGATCCAAGTACTGTGCTACCCAAAGAATATAGGAAGACAACCAGACTTTTTACCTTTTATTGATTTAAAAAGATGTGTCCTCACAATTTCCATGTGATTAACCAGTCCTGAAATTATAAGACATCCTTTCCTCACTTAATTATATGTAGTGTTGTTGTGGGACTTTTTCTTAGTTCAGCTAAAGATGGGGTTTTTGTCACAGGGCCATGAAAATTTAGGCTCACAGACAATTTAAAGGGTGACTAAGGCAGGGTTTTATTGGGTGAAAAGGAAAACAAGGGGAAAGGGAGACTCTTAGCAAAGTGAGACAGTATGCTTCTTGCCCCTGAGCTTCTTGCCTTGCAGATTGAATCCCAGGTTTCACCCAGGAAGAGGAGGGGCCAGGCTCCTTCCTGCAGACTTCTGTGGCTCCACCCCAGTGCGCGGGCCCATAGGGGTTTTGCGGGGGTAGCCTTTCCCACATGACTGTCTCAGTGTAGTACATGTGATATGGCCTAAATTGGGAAATACCTAAATTAGTAGCTACCTGTGAATTTGTCCTAACTTATTTAGATAATTATTTGAAATGATTTAAAATTATTTGGGTTTTTAGCTCTGACCACACTCATACACATACACACATACACATACACACCCAAATTAACAAGCCCTCGAGCAAAATTAATGGTAGTGCATCTGCAGCTTTTCGAAGTAATCAGAGAACCTTGAACCCTAGCGTATTTGACATTTTCACCTTTTCTAACTTTTTTTCAGAGTGTGTTGACATTCAGGTCAATTTTGAGCTGCTTTTAAGAATACCCAGTGCCTAGTATAGTATAGGCATTTAATGCCTTTCAAATAAATGACTGAATTGTTCACCATATGGGCAAAAGACAGTTTGTAAATAGGTATCCGTAAATGCAGAGTACCTAAATGCAATAAAAATAGCAGTCACATTATGTTTCCTGTTTTAAACTAGAAGATTTTGGCATAGTCTGAAGTGGTATTATAGAAGGAGCAAGGACTTTGGAATCTGAAAAGATCTAGAATTGAATTTTCACCTTAGCATTTACTGCTGGTTACTACACCTTCCTTCGGCATTCCACATAACTTCTCTGATCTTCAATGTCTTCACCTGCAAATTTGGGATTATATTATCTACCTTACAACATCACTGGAAGGACCATCTAAATTAATATATGCAAGGTACCCTGCACAATGCTTAATGCATAAAATGTGCTCAAAGTTCATGCATTTTTAGAATTTATTTGTGTATGCAACTTTGTAGCCAATTAACAGAGCCCCCAAGTAACAGCTTGTATATTTTCTGATTAACCTTTGTATGTAAAAATCCAGCTGCATAATCTGTCATATAAAAGACCCGTGTTGATAGTAGTATGGTGTATACTACAGATTTTATACATAATCTGGAGTATAAAAGACCCATGGTGACAGTAGCAGTTCAACATGCCTATTCTAAACTCTATACAAAGAATAAAGGGCCAAAAATAGTTAAGATAATTTTGAAGAAGACTAAGGTGCAGATATTTACATTAATAGATCTCAAGACTTACTATGAAGCCATAGTAATCAAGGTAGGACAGTGATGGCAAAGGCGTAGACATATATGCTGATGGGACTGAAAGGACAGTTAGGAAACAGACCCACACACAGGTGGAAACTTGTTATGTATAAGAGGTAATATAGAAGAAGAGTTTGATGATTCAGTAATGGATTCTGGTACAACTAGTTATCCATATGGGAAAAAGTAAAATTATATCCCTATATCATGCCATGTACAAAAATTAATCACATGTAGGTTGAAGACCTAAATGTGAAAAGTACAATTTTTAAACATCTAAAAGGAAATATTTTATCACCTTTGGATACCTAAGAATTTCTTAAACAACGTACAAAAATAAACATTAAAGAAAAAGATAGGTAAACTTGACTATGTTAAAATTAGAAATTTCTGATGTTAAATAATACCTAAACAAGTGAAAAGTGAGTGAGAAAGATATTTAAACATAAGAAGTTTTATACACAGTGTGTATAAAGAACCCCTATAAATCAATGGGAAAAAGACAACCCAATAGAAAAATAGGTAAAAGATACAAACAGGCAGTGGACAGAAAAGAAAACCTGAATGGCCAATAGCCATATGAACATAGTGATCAGGGAAACATAAAATTAAAACCACCAGAAAGTAGGATTTTACATTCGCCGGAGATCAAGTATTGGTGAGGATGTAGAGCAAATAAATTTTATCCACTGCTCATGGGATAATTTCACTGGCATCACCACTTTGGAAAACAATTTAACATAATCTAGTACAATTGAAGACCTGCACCTACCTCTACTGCTGGGTCTAATCCCTACAGAAAATCTCCCAGTACCTGCCACAGTTCCTAGTGCCAAGTAAGAGCTCAGTAAATAGATGTTAAAAGAAGGAAGAAAGGATGGAAGGAAGGGAGAAAGGATGATAGCAAGGAGAGAAGGAAGAAAGGAGGGAAGTAAGGAAGAAGGGAGGAAGGACGGAAAGATATAAGACTATCTGTGTCATTGGCTTCTTTTTTGCTTTGTTTTGGGTGTTGTGGGACTGCTGCTTTCTTGTCTGCATGGTCTCAAACCACCCTATAGGTTTGTCAACTCCAGTGGAACTTTGGGAATCTCAGATGATTCACCTCTACCTCTCAGATTTTACTCTGAATGGCAGTAAGGATTTTCATAACTGATGAATACATTCTGTAAATGCATTTCCTTACAGAATTCACAGTGGTACTTCTTTAAATGGTAAGCTCTGATTGCATATTTGAAGTGAATCTATGTAAGGTATAAAATGAGATGTACCAGTATATTATGGGTAGCATAAAATATTAGTTATTATTGGATTTTTAAAATTCTTTCGGCAAAGAAAGATGAGGCCTGATGCCCTGAAAAGATAAAATACAATGTTTTTTCAGGCATATGAGTAATCAAAAAGCATTTCACTGGTTTGTGAAGAAATGGGTATTCTTTTTAAATAGTAGATATTCATACACACTAAGCCAATTTTTAAAATAACATATATTCCCTAGAGCATGGAAAACATGGCAGCTCTTCCCATAGCTGGAAGAATGTGTGGTTACCCTGGCAACATCATTTTAGTTCCTGCTTCCAAGTACCACCTGGTGATTTCAAGTCTTAACAGCTGTGCAGCATCTACATTTCCATTGAGGAAATAAAACACATTCATGAATCATCTAATGGAGAATTTAAGAAAAAACGAGCTTGCAAATTTGAGAAAGGAGGGCAACAAATAGCGCTACCTGGCAGCAAAGCTAATTGAAGTTTAAAAACCGTTAACTGCAGTCTTGGAAGTGTTCCTGAAGCAGCTAAGTCCACTGCATTGGGCTATGGGATTATAGGCCGATTTCCCGTCAGAACTCTAACGTACACATAGGTTCAGTAGCCTAAGAACATTTTGTTATCCCATACTCAAAATGTGTATTTGTAAGTGCAAATTGGCACTCTCCATCCTAACAGGCATTTTAACAAAATGATTGTGTCCATCACTGTTAGAGGTAGAGAAATATGAAGAAAACAGTGTCCTCAGCTTCATGCTTGTTTCTCAGTGCTCCTAATTTTACCCGAAGTTTTGGGACCTTCCTTAGATCTAGTCGTATTGAAAAAGCCAGATCCTTCAGTAATTTGCAGTAAAATGAGTTTTTAGGTAGTTGAATGCTGTGGGGAGGAGTAACATTGCTGGGCTGTAAGGAGAACAGTGGGCTAGGAAATAGTTTTCCTGTCACAAAATAGAAACCATAAATAAACAGTTTAAGGTATATAAAGTTTTTACTTCCCATTTTTCTCTTTGATTATTGTGATTTATAGGTATATTATTAAAAGTTTAGTATAGAAAAAATATATAACAACAGGAAAATCACTGAAGATGCTGACATTAATATATTGCGAAATTTCTTCTCTCTCTTTTTTTTTTTTTTTTTGAGATGGTATTTCGCTCGTTGCCCAGTCTGGTGTGCAATGGTGTGATCTCAGCTCACCGCAACCTCTTCCTCCTGAATTCAAGCAATTCTCCTGCCTCAGCCTCCTGAGTAGCTGGGATTACAGGCATGCGCCACCATGCCTGGCTAATTTCATATTTTTGGTAGAGCCGGGGTTACTCCATGTTGGTCAGGCAGATCTTGAAGTCCCAACCTCAGGTGATCCACCCATCTCGACCTCCCAAAGCGCTAAGCAGGCGCTAAGCAAAGGAATTGCAGGCGTAAGCCATCTGGGAAATTTCTTTTAATCTTGTTTATGTATTTTTTTCACCTTTATGCATTTTAAAAGAGCTACTCAGGTTATCTATCCACATCACAATTGATTTTCTGCAGTACTAATTATGGTCTTTACTGCTTCAAAGGAGTACTTTAATTCTGGTATGGCATTTTGTGTGCCGTTGTATTTTTTTCTTATTCCAGTGGCTTCATGTTCTTTTCTGTGTTCATTTTAGCCTATTCGTTTTTGAATTTTTTTCATCTTCATAGAGATTGTATTTTCATACACCTCTGTTTAGGGCACCAAACAGATATTACTCAAAAGTTTCTATGGTATTGTAGAATCTTTTCAGAGATACTGTGTGGACTTTGTCCTGCCTCATCCTTGGACAGGGAGCGGTCTTTCCAGCCTAATATAAATAGGATGTACAGAATGTCCCTAGCACTGTCCACTTGTATTCTGAGAACTTCTCCTTCTCTGAAGCAAACATTGAAGCCTGGTTATGTGCCCAGTCTCTGTTCAGTTTCCAGGACTTAGGATTCCTTCCCTAGATCTCTCCATAAATACTTGACTTCCTACTATATGACAGATACCATTATAGGTGCTGCCGATATAGCGGTGAACAAACCTAGCTTACATAAAATAAGTAAACCTGTGATTATATAACATAGATTATAATATGAAGCTCCTGGTAAGGGACATAGGAGGGAGCCTAGGGAGGCAGTTAATTTATTTATTTATTTATTTATTTCTCAGATGGAGTCTTGCTCTGTTGCCAGGCTGGCGTGCAGTAGTGTGATCTTGGCTCACTGCAACCTCCGTCTCCCAGGTTCAAGTGATTCTCCTGCCTTAGCCTCCCGAGTAGCTGGGACTACAGGCGTGCACCACCATGCCCAGCTAATTTTTGTATTTTTAGTAGAGATGGGGTTTCACCATGTTGGCCAGGATGGTCCTGAGCTCTTCACCTCGTGATCCACCCACCTCAGCCTCCCAAAGTGGGAGGTGGTTATTTTATATGGGACATTAGGGAAAGACCCACAGACCGATAAGGTAATATTTGAGCTAATAGAATTGAGGGAATGAGTTCTGTGGTTATCTAGAGGAAGAGAATTCCTAGAAAAGAAATCAAAGAAAGCCTTTTAAGCCATTCTAAGGCTTTGGCTTTTATTCAGAGTGAGATGGGACACCATTTTAGGGTTCTGAACACAGTGATGGCCCAGATGCCAAGTGAGCTGAGTGCTTTAAGAAAGGGGGAGTGCTAACTCATTTTATGAGCCCAGCATCATCCTGATACCAAAGCCTGGCAGAGACACAACAAAAAAGAGAATTTTAGACCGATATCCCTGATGAACATAGATGCAAAAATCCTCAATAAAATACTGGCAAACTGAATCTAGCAGCACATCAAAAAGCTTATCCACCACAATCAAGTTGGCTTCATCCCTGGGATGCAAGGCTGGTTCAACATATGCAAATCAATAAATATAATCCATCATATAAACAGAACCAAAGACAACGACCACATGATTATCTCAATAGATGCAGAAAAGGCCTTTGACAAAATTCAACAGCCTTCATGCTAAAAACTCTCAATAAACTAGGTATTGATGGGACGTATCTCAAAATAATAAGAGCTATTTATGACAAACTCACAACCAATATCATACTGAATGGGCAAAAATTGGAAGCATTCCCTTTGAAAACTGGCACAAGACAGGGATGCCCTCTCTCACCACTCCTATTCAACATAGTGTTGGAAGTTCTGGCCAGGGTAATCAGGCAGGAGAAAGAAATAAAGGTATTCACTTAGCAAAACAGGAAGTCAAATTGTCCCTGTTTGCAGATGACATGAGTGTATGTTTAGAAAACCCCATCGTCTCAGCCCAAAATCTCCTTAAGCTTGATAAGCAGCTTCAGCAAAGTCTCAGGATACAAAATCAGTGTGCAAAAATCACAAGCATTCCTATACACCACTAACAGACAAACAGAGAGCCAAATCATGAGTGAACTGCCATTCATAATTGCTACAAAGAGAATAAAATACCTAGGAATCCAACTTACAAGGGATGTGAAGGACCTCTTCAAGGAGCATTACAAACTGCTACTCAATTAAATAAAAGAGGATACAAACAAATGGAAGAACATTCCATGCTCATGGATAGGGAGAACCAATATTGCTAAAATGACCATACTGCCCAAGGTAATTTATAGATTCAATGCCGTTCCCATTAAGCTACCAATGACTTCCTTCACATAATTGGAAAAAATTGCTTTTAGGTTCACATGGAACCAGAAAAGAGCCCACATTGCCAAGACAATCCTAAGCCAAAAGAACAAAGTTGGAGGCATCACGCTACCTGACTTCAAACTATACTACAAGGCTACAGTAACCAAAACAGCATGGTACTGGTACCAAAACAGAGAGATAGACCAATGGAACAGAACAGAGGCCTCAGAAATAATACCATACATCTACAGCCATCTGATCTTTGACAAACCTGACAAAAACAAGCAATGGGGGAAGGATTCCCTATTTAATAAATGGTGTTGGGAAAACTGACTAGCCACATGTAGAAAGCTGAAACTGGATCCCTTCCTTACACCTTATATAAAAATTAATTCAAGATGGATTAAAACTTAAATGTTAGACCTAAAACCATAAAAACCCTAGAGGAAAACCTAGGTAATACCATTCAGGACATAGGCATGGGCAAGGACTACATGACTAAAACACCAAAAGCAATGTTAACAAAAGCCAAAATAGACAGATGGGATCTAATTAAACCAAAGAGTTTCTGCGCAGTGAAAGAAACTACCATCAGAGTGAATAGGCAACCTACAGAATGGGAGAAAATTTTTGCAATCTATCTGACAAAAGGCTCATTTCCAGGCTCTACAAAGAACTTAAACAAATTTATAAGAAAAAAATCAAACAACCCCATCAAAAAGTGGGCAAAGGATATGAACAGACACTTCTCAAGAAGACATTTATGCAGCCAACAGACACATGAAAAAATGCTCATCATCACTGGCCATCAGAGAAATGCAAACCAAAACCACAATGAAATACCAT
>NW_012114600.1:920050-920745 GCF_000951035.1 Colobus angolensis palliatus | reverse complement strand
CCATCATTCTGAGGAAACTGTCGCAAAGACAGAAAACCAAACACCGCATGTTCTCATAAGTGGGAATTGAACAATGAGAGCACTTGGACATAGGGTAGGGAACATCACACACCAGGGCCTGTCGTGGGGTGGGGGTCGGGAGGAGGGATAGCATTAGGAGATATACCTAATGTCAGTGACGGGTTAATGGGTGCAGCACACCAACATGGCGCATGTATAGATATGTAACAAACCTGTACGTTGTGCACATGTACCCTAGAACTTAAAGTATAATTAAAAAAAAAAAAAAAAAAGAAAGAAAATGCAGTGAGCCATGAGCATACCATTGCTCTGCAGCCTGGGCAACAGAGCAAGACCCTGTCTCTATTTTTTTTTTTTTTAAAGGAAGAAAGTTAAAAAAAAAAGAGGGAGTGATCAAGTGTGCCAGGTACTGCTGACAAGGTGAAAGAGAGAAGGCCTGAGAACTGACTATTGGATGTAGCAACAGGGAGGTCATTGATGACTTTGACAAGAACTATTTTGATGAAGTAATGAGGATGAAAGCTATTTGGAATGAATTCCAGAAGGAATGGGAGTAGTTGGACTGGAGGCAGAATAGAGACTACATTTTAGAGGAGTTTTACTCTAAAAGGGAAGAGAAATAGGGTGGTATCTGGAGGAGGATGTAGAGCCAGGAGAGTTTTAAAAAATCTTTT
>NW_012114600.1:893641-919790 GCF_000951035.1 Colobus angolensis palliatus | reverse complement strand
TCCCAGCTACTCGGGAGGCTGAGGCAGGAGAATGGCGTGAACCCGGGAGGCGGAGCTTGCAGTGAGCCGAGATTGCGCCACTGCACTCCAGCCTGGAGGACAGAGCAAGACCCCGTCTCAAAAACAAACAAACAAACAAACAAACAAAAAAAAAAACTTTTAGGTGGAAGAAATTATGACAGCACATTCGTATGCTGGGAATGATCCAGTAGAGAGTAACAACTTGATGATACAAGAGCAGGTGGACAATTGCTGGAGCAATGTCTTTAAGTAGGTAAGAAGGATGGGCTCCAGCGCATAAGGGGCAGGATGGGTCTTAGCTAGGAGCCTGAGCTATTCAACCATGGCTACAGGAGGAGACACGCAGGGTGTTTGGACATAGAGACATATACGTGGGTGGGAGCACAGGTGCCCACTCTGGCTCATCAGGCCTCTTGCCGGCAGTTAGTACATTTGACAGATGAAAGTGTGGTCTGTGGTTCTTGTGCCATGTGCACCAGTGTGCTGCATGAAAGGCCAGCCCTCTCATTCTCCCCTCATGGGCACACACAGACATGGGCTCTTTCCAGGCCTTTCTTCTTGTCCTCACCACTTTCTTTTGGTAACATAGCATTACATTTATGTCCATTCTGCAGTTTAAGAAATCTTGAGCTGAGACCGGCATAGCCATTGACATAAGGTCACACACTGATAAATGTTAGATCAGAGAAATGAATAGACATTTTGACTGTGTCTGGGTTCTTTCATATCGTTATCAGGTGTAGCCAAGGAAACAGGGAAGTTTTTCTTCTGAAGAGTCTGAGATTTGATGTCCATTCAGGTGCACAGGGGTGCCTTTACCAGATGGAGAGGAGCTCCAGGTATGTACAATGTGCAAATAGCCTTTGCCCCATTTGCTGAGAAGGGGCTTGGAGCATTGGGGAGCTTCTCTCCTCATCATAGCCTTTGAGGGACTACACTCTGACTACATTTTCCTGTCTGCCCATCCTCCTCCATCAAAGTGGAGTCAGCCCTCCACTTTTCCCTTTTGCTCCTTATATTTGGGGAGAAGCAGGGTTTATGTGCACATTCAGCTGGCCCAATCAGAGACTTTTTGAACCTGGAAAAAGCCATTGTAGGACTTCTGGGCGAATCCTCTCCTTATCTACTCCGCCTTCTTCATTTGCCTATGTTGGCATCTCAGACACTATCTACTATCTACTTCTAGTACTTTCTACCCTCAAAACAGGAAAGCACACACACACGTGTAGGAGCGTACACACACACACACGCGCGCACGAGCGCAGAGCTGCTTTGTTCCCTTTTGGAAGGAGCTGTAAGAAAAATTGTGAGGGTTTAGCCTGAAAAAAACTCTCCCTGCTGTTCCCAGGGCTGTCATTGCAATCATTATTTGGGCCACTGGAGGCGGGGCTTTGGCATGCATCTGGCAGTCACCGTAAAATGCATTCCCCTCAAAATCTGCTACTTTATATTAGGTGGGCTGTACACTCCAAGTAGTAGGTGTTTTCTATTACACATGCATAGTGTATTAAGTCTCAGTAGATGATTGTCATGTTATGGCTAACCAGTCTGAACTCTTAATTATAATGAGGCATTATTAAAAAGGTTCAGAGGTATAGATGGATGAAAAGGGTGTTTCATGTATTGAAATAGGAATCACTTAACCAAATAATATATTTAGATGAATCTTAAACTTGCCTTACAAACAGAAGTTGAGGTTAAAAAGAATTTAGAAAAAATAAGGTTTTAGAGTGTTTGAGAATGTGCATATAAAATATTTCAAAGCCATGATATGGATGCTCTTATGGCTCAGAAGCATGCCTACTAGAACACACCTCAGAACCAGAGATGTTTAATTCTGTCGCCTCCCAGAAAGCTTGGCAGGGTTTCTCACTTGAATTTGCTTCCCTTTGCAACCTCTTGTCCTGAAGGCCCCCTTCCTACCTGGAAATACTGAGGCATGGGTGTGATGAGAATTAATCATTCTGAAGAGAATGAGATGATGACTTTATTAACATTTCCATATATGCTGATTGTGTGTGTGGCGGGGTGGGGGCTGGGGTGGAGGCTTAAGGCAAAAGCTAGAATTAGTCATATGAATTATGGGCTTGTTTGGTGACTGGGCCGCTCATGCTCCCAATCAGTGCCAGTAAATCCTGCAGACAGCTTCAACACCACTACTCTGTTTCTATCCCACTCATATAAAATTCCATGCCAAGGTACAAACCACAATCCTCCCTTTCTTGGTTTTTCATGCAAAAACTATTTTAGAATAAATTTAAATGTCAAACCTTGAAGAACTTTGAATAGTGGAGGCTTCAGCTCATTTAGTTCACAGCATAGCTAAAAAATTAAAACAAAATTAGGATGAAAGTATTAACATTTTTGAGGCCTATATTTTTCACTGAATTTCAGTTCCAGAGGAAGACAAAATTGCTATGTTGGAAGAATAGGATAAAAGAAGAAATACTGAGAAAAGCATAAATGTCAACAGCAGCACTTTCATGCTCAGGAGAAGCCCAGAGGTCCCATGTGTGAATAACATCGCAATGGCTGCTTTATGCAGTATGTAAATAAACACAGTCCCCACACCGTTTAAAATATTCAACACTGACCTACACAGGCCTAGACATAAAATGCCAGTCCAGACAGACGTTTGTGAATATACACACATAACACATTGCAGGAAGAACTTGGTGCCTTTTTCCAAATATTTTGTTATGTACACATTTCAGATTAGAAACACTTTTAGTATTCATAGTCTGAGCAATGGAAAACATTTTTAATCAGTCCTAGACAGCAGGAAAACTTCCTGCAGGAGTTCTACAAGATTTATTCTTCATTTAACAGATGTTTATTTGAAATTGAAGGCAGGAAGCTATATGGTGTGTCTCTAGCTTCAAAGAGCTTAAAATGTGGCAGAGACCTTTAGGGGAGTTTGGTCATCAGGGAATTAAAGATAACTTTCATACAGCTATGTGAGAAAAGTACAAAATCATAAAAAACAAAGAAGAGGCCACAGTTATGATTCCAAAATGACAAACTAAAAAAGAACATCCAGGCAAGAACCAAGAACCAGCAATACCATACATTAATTATTCGAGTGTTTCTTATGTTACAGAATGTGTTCCAATGAACTTTGAGAATCTAATGCAAGTTATGGGCCCAGAATATCTATATATCCTCAAACATTTGCCCAAAATGTCAGGGATTTTATGTCCTTGACAATGTCTGAGTCCATGGGCGTTGTATTTTAAATCTTTTATAGTTACATTTGCCATAGTTAATGTGTTATAACTATTTATACTCCTGTCTCCTCCATTAGAGTACAAGCACTTCTAACACAGGAGTACATTATGTTGTATATTTTATCCACACCCCTTTCAGTTTTGCATTGTGCCTGATGTGTAGAAGGTAGTAAAAATGCTGACCACCCACTTGCCTACCTCAGTGTTCAGGCGTTAGGTTAATGCAGCATCTTCCAAATATTAGTCATTTGAGTAACACCCTCACAATTTTTGCAGTAGTTACTTATCACCTGTATTATTTTACAAGATAATATTTTTTGCTGATAGACAGCATTAAATACTATCAAATTTCAGAGTTGAGTATGTTATTTTTATTCCATTTCCTTTTAGCTTAACTCACACCAAGGAGGCAGTCCTAATTTAGTTTTGGTGTATCTTTAATATCTCTCTGACATTTGGGGATCTTCCTTTAGAAGGAACACAGAGACTTTTGAAGGCAGGAGTATCTGGCTAGAAGTGAATAACATTACTTTGTTTCTTCTTTCATTGTGGTTAGTTTTATGGAAAGTGATAGTAATTTTCTATTTATAGAAGTGAGAAAAAATTTTTTAACACAGACTTAAGTTTTAAAAAAAGAGTTTTAAAGAAAAGCATCACATCAGCTGTCTATTGCTGTGTGGACTACTTCCAAAACATACTGGTTTAAAAAACAATGACTTATTTGGATTCTATGAGTTGGCTGGGCTCTGCTAGGCAATTCTTCTCTCCATGAGGTCTGCTGGGGTCCTGTGGCTTGAGAGTTTGGTGAGGCTGGAAGGACCAAAATAGCTTTATTCATTGCTGTGGTCTGAATGTTGGTGTCCTCTCAAAATTCAAATGTTGGAACTCAAGACTCAATGTGAGAGGTGAGACCTTTAGGAGGCTCTGCCCTCATGAATGCAATTAGTGCCCTTATAAGAGAGGCTTGAGGGAGCCTGTTTGCCCCTTCTGCTATGTGAAGATGCAACAGGAAGGCTCCATTTAGGAAGCAGAGCAAGCCCTCACCAGACACTAAATCTGCTGGTGCCATGATCTTGAACTTCCCTGCCTTCAGAACTGTGAACAGTAGATTTCTGTTGTTTGTAAATTACTCAGTCTAAAGTATTTTGTTCCAGGAGCCTAAATGGACTAAGACACTTGTATGTCTGGCAACCTAGCTGGGGTGGCCAGAATGGCTGCAGGTGGTCAAGTCTCTCCCTGTTTAATGGTATCTCATCACTTCCTAGTGATGAGAGACCACATGGAGCTTTTTAACATCATGGCTGGATCTAAAGACAGTAAAAAAGAAAAGTACAAAGCCTCTTAAGGCCCAGATCTGGAAGTCCCAATGTATTACTCCTGATACATTTTATTGGCCAAATCAAGTGACAAGACAAGTCCGGATTCAAGGGGAAGAGAAATAGACTCCACACCTTTTTGGGGGTTTAATGGCACATATGTTCAGAAATTGAAATAATCTTTGGTAAAGATTTTACAAACAATCTACACAAATTGTTAGGTACATAGTAGGACAGGTTGTAGCAGACATGGCAAAAATTGTGAGGGTGATATTCAGATGACTATTTGGAAGATGCTGTCTTAACATAACATCTAAATATTGCAGTAGACAGTAAGTTGATGATTTTTAGTACCTTGTACATACTAAGCACAGCAATATAAACAAAGGAGTTTTATGAAAAAGATATAAACTTGATATAAACTTGTCCTAGAACTTCTTACATTCTAGTGAAGAAGACAGATACATAAATAAATATAACACAATTACCATGATGCATGATTCAGTAAAGGGTTTGAAATATAGAATGCTGTCATTTTATGTAAAAGTCTGAGTGCAAATGGATTTTCTTGGGCCCATGATTTGTAGCAGATCTCAAAATTTTTAACTGTGAAACCCTAAAAGGACCTAAAAACACTGAAGAGACACGATGGTGTGAAGCACAGAGATCAAAGCTACTAACAGTAGTGGTAAGGAAAAGGTTTCACAGAAGTGGTAACATTTAAAGGTAGGAAAGAGGGAGGATGGAGGAGGAAGAATTGGCATGAGTTGGATGCCAGTTAGATGTGGGGAGGTGAGATGGATGTAGAAGAAGGAGAAGAATTAGGAATGTGGGGGAATTGAAGAAAGGGAAAGGGGAGCAAGTAATTAAAGGATGACAATTTTCTAGCTGGGAAAAATGGTAGATGGTAGAAAATATAAGAGGAAGAATGGGTTTTCTAAGTACAGCTGTTCCAGAATTCAGTTTTGTCCAAGTTGTGATTGAGATGCCCATGTGATAAACCAATAGACAATTGGGCATGCAGGTCTGGAACTTGCCTATCTTGTGCCAGGCACCTTTATAGGAATTGCATATAGAGCCGTGAATATCCTAAAGATATTCACATTCTAGTGAATGTGAATACAAAATACAAATGTTATCAGAATTCTTAGATTCTAATGTGGCTGGCAGGGAGTGGGGGCGGGGAGCGGAGACAATTAGTATGTAAAAAAGTCAATGTAAATTTTACCCAATGTTAAATACTAAGAATAAAGTAAATTTAATTAATGGGATAGAGAGGTCTGGGGAAGCTACTTTATCTAGAGTAGTATGGAAATTGAAGGCAGCTTTTTGAACTACAACTTAAAGCTGGGAAGGAGGCTGAGCCTCTTTAGTTTGATAAGGTAGGACAATTGTACCAGCAAGAGATTAACCGTTGTGATTTAAGCTGGTGTCCCTCAGATACCACATCATTGTGAGGAACTCTTCCCCCAGCACCTCCACCCACAGACATCTTAATCTTCCCCGTCTAGCAACAGAACCATGTGGAGCAGATAATGAGTATAAATAAAAATCCATTCGTGTGTCCAGGACACCAGAGGAATGGAAACTTCAGGGAGAGAGGAACTATGAGAGTTAGGAAGAGAATGTAAAGAAGAAAATGGCAGGGGGAAGTCACTCACTGACCACTGATGGGATGGACATACATATGGGGCTCCCAAAAGTCTGGGATTGAGCCCCACTCCCACAGTTAGTATCGAGGAATGAGTTAGTCTAGAGATGACACTCTCAACTCCTCACCCCACTTTGGATGTTGTACAAGATGGATTACATCACTGTCTGAGATGAGTTACCTCACTTGAACTTGAGTGAAGAGACTTGAGTAAACTTAGATTGTACAATATTCTGGGTTTGGGGTATACTGACTTGAGGTAGTGATAGGACACCATCTTCCCTCCCCACCCACTTGCACATGGCTGGACCCTCCAGTGGGGAAGACAGAGTGAGAAGAGAGTCGTCTCCGGACCAATATACCACCAGGAAGACTTTGTCTCCTGACATCTCCACTTCACCCATACTAAGGTAAAGGTATTCAATATTTAAATAAGTAGTTTATTATAATATTATTCTGATTTTCCAGTTATTTATGAACATACCAGCCCCCACCCCATGAGGAATGTGCACAGTGTTAAGTAAATCATTCTATTTCAGTGATTCTGACCACATCTACCTTGACTGGTACCACTGTGTCTCTCTAGATTTAAAGTGAACAAGGATAAATTAGTTCATGATCTGTATTGAAATTATAGAATCTCATAAAATAAAACCTTCAGTGATTGGAACATATTATCATTTTAGAGCTTGTAAAGGTGTCAAATGTTGGGCAAAAAATAATTTAAATGATTGGATCTATTATCTTTTTTTTTTTTTTTTTTTTTACCTTAGGTGAATATTAGTTCAACACCACAGCCTTTGAGTATTACTGGATATTGTGGGCACAAGTGAGCGATGTGGTAGCTTACTTGTCACAGCTCTACACCTCTTTCTGAGAGAAGTTGTTTGGGTTTGGGAATATTTTAGACCATTATTTTTCTGCCATTTCCTGTTGTCGCCAGGATTCAATCTGTAACTGGGATGTTATTCAAAATACATATGTTATCAGAGAGGAATTAATTCCTCAAACACAGGCACTCTATAGGACTCTAAAATGCTGAAAAGTACATATTAAAGAAAAGTTGGGGAAATTCAGGATTGGTGATATGGTGCTGCTGTTTTCCTTTAGCCCATTATTTATGACCTTGACTATTTCAATTATGATGTAAATCCATGGAATCAAATCACTGACATGTTTATGATTCATAGTCACATTTGATAGTTATTTATACTATAGAGGTGGCAAGGACACTTTCCACACACAGTGTGCCTCCTGTCAAGAGAAAATGAAAACCTTCCGGTAAAGTCTCAGAGCACTGGCAGGAGGCTTTGTGAAGTCCAATGGGGCTCTTAAAATGGGAATCTGAACCATCCATTCCAAACTTAGTGGAGTGAAAAGATAAGGGAAAGATAGTAGTGTTGCCATCCCTTGTGTTGGTGAGCTACTACTACCAGCAGTAATAACAGTACACCTAGTGGATAGCAATTACCTGGTGTTTCCTGTATTCCAGGGACTGTTCTAACACATTCCACACATTAACCAATTCAATTCTTGCAACAACAATTAATGTCATTAGTGCCTTCTTTTTACAGGTGAGGAAACTGAGGCCCAAGAGGTCACACATCTACTAAGTGGAGAAGCTGGGATAGGAACAAGTCCTGACAGGCGAATAATACTGATTATAAAAGTGAAAAAGATAGGATTTTTCTGTAAGTGAGAAAAATCACTTGACAGAAAATTGCTCCCTTGCTGAAACCAATGTTAGCTCTGAGGAGGGCAGATGCCAACCTCCTAGCCCCAGGCCTCACAGCTGCCGGGGCTGGGCCCCCAAATCTGAGAAGTGGCTCCTGACTAGGATAGAGGCTGCAGGGGCCGGTCCTGAGACTCCTCTCATCTCCAGCCTCACACATCCCAGAATCAGAAAATGTTTGAGCTGGAAGGATGCCTAGGGATACACTGAACTCCCTATTTTGCAGAAAGGGCCCCAAAGCAGCACATAACTTCACAGGGATTATTTTTATTCCTTTGGTTCTGGGAAAGGAGACTTTTTCAGGGGGAGTTGCGATGAACTGAGCAAGAATCTGGAGCCCCCGTTTTTATTTGTACCTCTTGTCCTTGACAGACAGGAATCACAAAGATAAAAGTTAAGATAAAAGGAAAGAGATACCACCAAGCTTTATGGAGAAATGTGAACAGGAAGAAGACTTTCAGGCAGGATTTATTTATAGTTCTGTGGGGACTGTATGCATCTGTGTTTATGGGTATGGAGCATCAGGAACTGTGAATTTTCAATTTCTTTAATGTTCTTAGTTGGTGCCCAGGAGGATTCATTATTTTAGTTTTCATAATGATGTAATTAGGAAAAGTCAGAAACATCAGAATATCTCATTTGCTCCCAGAAATTCTTGTTGCCACCTCTTCATGAGTGTGACTGTCCTGGGCATTCCTTGATGTTCCACATGTTCGACATGGGAGCATGACTATGCCCTGGACCCTTGGTGTGGACTGGGGCTCCACTCGGGCACGTTGGAGAGAAGGCAGCTTCCATTGCTGCTGGATTTCATCTCAGCCCTGTTATTACTGTGCCCAGGAAATCATTCCCTTTGCCACTTCCTAATTATGCCTCTGGGTACTTTATGGTAAGGGTGACATTTTTCTCTTGACAGGCAGTATTATAGTATAGAACTGTGCTTGACACTCTTTACTGCTTTTAATAACCACAAAATCTCTTACAAGATGTCTGGAGGTTCGTAAACATATGTTTATGGTACCATTTTATCTGTCCTGAAATGATCAAGGTCATAGATAATGTGCCAGAGGAAGGAAGACAGTGAACACACTATTATAAATAGATGTGTAGCTTGAAAATGACCCTTTCAGACATGGGGACATTAGTTGGCAATAAGAAAGGAAGTGATGAAATGTAATAACAATTTTATTTTATTTAGGAAAGTCTCCAGGGTATGCCAAATGCTTCCTATTGTGTTTAATCTGATTGGCATTTTGGCATGTTAGAGGTTTAAACATGTATTATAGTTATTTCATTACAATGAAAAGTGAATTAAAAGATAAGAATGAAGCAGAAACGCAGTTTGAACAGTCAAAAATTAGCATATGATACATAATTTTATCTTAAGAAATCTAAGTGACACATGTAAGAACAGTGTACCTTTCATTTGTCATTCTGAATTTTTAGAAACGTAGGCATGGGGGATCATTTTAGGTAGTACTGAATCCCATTTCTTTTTCTCTTGCTCTCTCATTCATACTCAACAGAAATATTTTAATAATGAAAGATCTAAAAGGTATATCAACTTTGTTATTTGGTGCTCAAAAATGTTCCCATGACATTGGTTTACACTTGCCAGTATATGGGTGGATGGTTTGTGCTTATTAGATCTTAGAACTGCTAGTATCTGGGGAGAGAGAAAAGCAACAAAAACAGTATCACGCTCAACAACAGCAACATCAAAAGCGATGACAATAGCATTAATTGGTGTGTCCATACATGTTAATGTTAACCCTTTCAATACCTTGTTTAGGCAGTATTATTATAGTAGTAGAAAGGGTCAAGAGTTAAGGCATTGAGGTTAAACCTTGGGAAAGTTAACACCTCTCGGAATCTCAGTTTCCTCATCTGTAAAGGAGGACTACAATTGCAGTAGTAATAATCATGAATATTGCCATTACATAACTAATGCATGTAAAGCACTTTGCACATTGCCTGTTTTATGATTACTAGCTGTTACCATCATCATCCTCATCCCCATTTTTTCAGATGAAGAAGCTTGGCGCAGCGATTAACAAAGCTCTGAAATGAAAAGCAGGAGTTGAGCAAGGAGTTACCTGACTCCTAAACTCTTGCTGTTGTTGAAATCCCACCACCTTATTGCATTAGGGAATATTGCTTTGTGAGAAAGGAGGGTGTGGGAGTGAGGTTTAGCTTTCAGGCCAGGAAGCTAATTCTAATTTTAGGAAGAGGTGACAAGGATGTGAAGAAAAGCAATTATTTATAGTCAGGCCACAAGGGCCTCGGATTTTGCCTCTGATTGGCACTTGTCTCCTTTTGCATTCCTGCCTTCTCCCACTGGTGTTGTCCTTTCCATGCATCATGATTTCTCAGTGCTAGGAAAATGTTTAATTGGGTAATTGCCAGGTTCAGTTCTCTGAACTTGCTTAATTCCCTGGATAACAAAAAGAAGGAAAGAGGGGTAACTTACCAGTCAGATATCTACACCCTTTTTTATGTTATATAGACTTCTGGATGCTTAGCTTGTTTGTGCAACCCTAGTCAATTTGCACAGCTTCATTTGTACCATTTTTTTGGAAGAGGCAAAATAAGTTCTGTTCTCAAAATAGAGTCACCACAGGTGGAAACATAACACTTATAAGTAGTTCCTCTGGTTTTCTATCTATTCAGTTACTTTTGTGCTAAAGAGCGGGCATTTGAGTTAACTATAACTTATTGTATATTTCAAAATCAAGATTGGAATTGAAATGTTCCTAACACAAAGAAATATTAAATGCTTGAAGTGATGAATATACCAATTACCCTGATTTGATCATTATGCATTGTGAGTTATCAAAACTTTACATGTGCCGCATAAATATGCACAACTATTATGTATCTATAAAAATTAAATAAAAACATACTGAGCCAAAAAATAAAGAATAAGCATTTGTACTGTACAACTTCCCACCCTGTGCAAAAACTTGAAAGGAGAGATGCTCTTTGAGCTTGAGGATTCCTTTGCATGACATCCAGTGAAACTTAATTTACACTTTTGTCTTTCTAAGTGTTCTTAGAAAAAAATTTCTCTATAGTATAATTTCCTGGTAGGGATTAGTGAAACCATCTCCTCATTGGCATTTAGTTGCTTTTCCCTCTGTGTTCTTATCTCTTGCATTAGATTAGTTGTTTGCATGCTTGTTTCTCCCCTTAGGAGAGTAGACTTCTTGCAGACAAGGATGAAGGCTTCCTCCTCTTTGCTTTCACTGCTTCTAGTACAGAGCACTACTCAGTAAATATCAGAGCACTTAGATAAGTTGATTACTCTATACTAACTTGGTTAAAGCTTTTTTTCTGCCACTACCTGACGAATGAAAAGAAGGGAACAGAAATAACTTTACCAATTCCGGTATCTTTGGCAGTCATTGACACAAGCATAGGGTGTGGAAGGGGTGGAAAGGGAGAAAAAAGGGTAAAAGAGCAGAAAAATACAGAAAGAAACTGAAGATTTAAAAAAGGGTGGGCTAGCATAGGGAACATATTTTACATCACCAATTATTTCTGGTACAACCCATCTTGAGCCAGTATGCCCCACTATTACCCCAGCCACAGGTATCTTCGTTTTTTTTTTGTTTTTTTGCTTTTTTTTTTGTTTTTTTGTTTTTTTAGCTTAACCAAGATAATGAATTTCAGTGGACTCTCAAATCAGAAAGAAATGGGACTGAAACATTTAGGCAGTGAAAAGTGTCACTATTTTTCCTTCCTGTAACCAGGTCAAGAGTTTGGGTAGGAACATGGACCCTGAGCTGGTAAATTTGAATAGCTGATCTTCCAGGCTGGGAGCAATGAATAGTGGTTACTGGGAAAGGAATTGCAGGAGGTAGGATCAATTATGTAATGAGGGGTAATTATGCAACAGGTCATACATTAGTTTGGGAGAGTTGACACATTTTATCCAGAGCAAGGCTGGGTAGACATACTACTGTGTAGGTAAATGTAAATTACCCAGTTGACTTCAGTGGGTAGAGTTCTTGTCTGAGCACTGCTGTGAAATAAATGATTTTCCATTTTTGGTTCTCACAAACCTTTCTTACTTCTTTCATTCTCCTCTGATGTCTTCCTGGATTAACAGAAAGCAAGAAAGAGAACAGGACAAAGCGAATACTTGGTCTTTAAAAGAATAAGCAATTTTCTATAGGCAGGCAACAAAAGTGTTAACCTTTATTGTTAAGCATCATCACACTTATAAAACAAATAATAATTCCATAATATCATCTAATACAGAATCCAGATTTGGATTTCTCTTATTGTTTCAAATATATCTTTTATAGTTTTTTTACCTCCCCAATTTATGATTTGACCAATATTCTTTCATCCTAGAAAGAAAGAAGTCCTCAGACTTTTGCCATTCGTGATGCTTTTAGCAATACTTTTATTTAAATTCAACTCAGTTTCTAAATTATCATGACTTTAATAAAGAGTCTGCATTGGGATGCTTAAGCTTTACCGCAAATGGAGTAACTTTGTATCATAGAGTTTACAGAATTTAAGTGTCAATTGGATGAGTTCCATGTATTTCCATTCTAGAGACATCTCCAAAGAGAAAAGAAGGTACATGAAAGGAAAGAGGAAAATATAATGAGCAATAATGACTCAAGTTAAGGGGAAACATTTTAAAAAAGTAAAACACTAATGGCAATTGATAGATTTGATTTTTATTTTAGTGGAAAGTCCCTGAGCTTCTTCTTAATCTCAAAGAATAGTACAATTCATTTGGATTGTCTTGCATACACAGTGATGGTCCAGTCTGGTCTACTGCCAGCATTTTGGTGCCAACTTCATTCCTGGATGGTGGGGATGATGAGCAATGCGGCATTCAACTCCTGTTCCCAGTGTGGTCCATCTGTGGCACTTTCTGTCATTCAATTTCCAATTTGCTTTAAATAGTTTTATTTACTCTAAATGAGAATGGTGCTGTGTTGCCAGTGATAGGCTCTTCACCTCCGTCATCACAGAAAATGTTGTCAGTGTAGAATTAGAGAATAAAAAAACTAACACGTGGAAGTCAGATAAGGCTAGTGGCTTGCACAAATGGCAGTGTGAAAAATTTTAACTTTATTAACTTTGGGTGTGTTTTGTATTTCCAGACTTTTGCTAATGTGGTACAAAGCTACTTATAAGCAAGGCTTATTTTCTCTATACTTAAGGAAGAAGCAGCTCTAGTATTTTATTTTAGTGATTTAGTTTCAGCATTTTAAAAATCCTTCCATATTATCTGTTACCCAGTTTGCTAAAGAATAACACAATAGGTACTAAAGTTCAGTGAACTGGTCCAAAGTTTCAGTTCACCTCATGTTTATCGACTCTTCTTACTGTGTTCTGACACTGGGGTTATAAAGACGACAAAAGTGTAGTTCCTGACCTCCCTCACCAAGCTCATAGTTTAACAAAGAGAGACAGACAAAAAAAGAGACAGTCCAAGTTGAGACATTGTTTATGCTTCATAATAATTTTGGAAGAAACAAATCAAGTGCTAGGTTTCCTGAATAGTACAATCCATTTTGGCAAGAAAGAAGGAGATGGAAAGCCACAAGAATAAGTGGAAGAGGGGGAAATTTGGTGGTGGGTGCTGTGTTAGAATTGTAGGAGAGTGACGTTTTATAGGAGAGTGAAGCATTTTAATTTTTTTTTTTTTGCCTTCAACTTTGTGTATAGAAAAATTTCAGGTTTACAGAAAAGTTAGAAAAATAGTACAGTGGGTACCCATATGCACTTTATGTAGCTTCAGCAGTTATTAACCTTTAGTCACATTCATTTGCACTATCCCTGGGTATACTATTTTGAACCATAAAAATAAGTTGCAGACATCATGACTTTTCACCCCTCAGTTGTTTAACAGGCATCATAACACTTATAAAACAAATAATAATTCCATAATATCATCTAATACAGAATCCAGATTTGGATTTCTCTTATTGTTTCAAATATATCTTTTATAGATTTTTTCCCTCCCCAATTCATGATTTGACCAATAGTCTTACATTGTATTTAGTTGTTGTGTCTCTTAGTCTTTTTGGATTTATGTTTTTAGTTTCCTTTGTTTTATGACATGGAATTTTTGGAGTTTAAGCTGTTTATATTGAAGAATGTTTGATTCATCAGATTATATCTTCATGAATAGATTCAGGTTAAA
Source organism: Colobus angolensis palliatus (assembly GCF_000951035.1). Lineage (NCBI taxonomy): Eukaryota > Metazoa > Chordata > Mammalia > Primates > Cercopithecidae > Colobus > Colobus angolensis. The sequence continues at coordinate 905,671 of NW_012114600.1, read as the reverse complement.
CATTTTTGGCAAGAATCCCACAGATAAGTGTTGTAGCACAACAGCTGTAAATTTAATGTTTGTGGACTTCATGGTTGTATGTGTGTATATCTACATGTCTTCTACTAGGGAAAAGGTCGTAATTCTTACCAAATTTCCAAAGAGTCTATAAGACCCACAAAGGTTAAGAATTAGAGATGGAGTAAGTTGTTATTAGTGGGAGATAAGTAGGTATTTAGTCTACACTTATATCTTAAATCATTAGATTTTATGTATTTTTAAACATGGCATTTTTACTGGTAGGTTTTTTTAAAAAAAAGTAATTCATATACATGGTAAAATTCAAATCATACAAAAATATTAGAGTGTAAAATGTCCTCTGACTCCAGTTCTCCAGATTCCTTGTTGTTCTTGGCAAAAATAACCTGTATTTCCAGTTTCTTGAGTGCACCTCTAGAAAAATCTGTGTATAGGTGAGTATATTTGTGGATATGTGTTCTTTTATTTATTTTATACAAATAAGATAATTTTACAGTGGAGATGTTCTATAGGTGAATTGACTTACATTATTGTAATGCATGTATGTGACAAAACAAAATTAGTAAAAAACCAAACCAAAGCTGGAAAGAATCAGTGCTGGTGATCCACATGACATTCTACTTGATGACTGAGCAGGAGACTGTCACACCAGCATGTTGCTCCTTTAGCTGGACTCACTCTTAGCATGCACAGCCCTGAGCCTGGGGTGAGGCTAGCTTTTTTAAAAAAAATTTAATTTAATTTAATTTAATTGTGGTAAAAACGTTTTTTAAATCTTTTTTTTTTTTTTTTTTTTTTTTTTTTTTTTTTTTTTTTTTTTACAGGGTCTTGCTACGTGCCCACACTGGACTCAAACACCTGGGCTCAAGCTCTCCTTTTGCCTCAACCTCCTGAGTAGCTGGGACTATAGGCATGTGCCATTGTGCCTGTAGATCTCACATTTAATGTGAGATTTACCCTCTTAACAGATTTTTAAGTATACAATACAATATAGGCACAGTGTTGTACAGCAGATTTCTAGAATCATTTATCTTATATAACTGAAGATTTATACCTATTGAGTAGCAACTCCCAATTTCCCCCTTCCCCCAGCCCCTGAAAACCCTTCTGCTCTCTGTTTCCATGAGTGTGACTGGATACTTCATATAAGTGGAATTATACAGTATTTGGCCTTCTGTGTCTGGGTTAATTCACTTAGGATAATGTCCTCCTGGTTCATCCATGTTGTTGCAAATGGTTAGATTTCCTTCCTTTTTAAGGCTGGATAGAGGCTAACTTTTAAAGACTGTATGTATCACAAACATGGTCCCTGTGGGAGCCAGCTTCATCTGGTGTGCAACTGAAGAACCAGAAGAGCCTTTTAGTGCCAAAGGAAACACTAGCTCTGTACAACATTTACCAAGGGAGTGTTCATAATGCCTCCAAACTGGCATTATCATGGGGGATCTTTGAAGGACATTAGGACTATATTAAATTTCAGCCTTACACACTGACTCGAGAGCCCTGGGTAAGGTGCATTCCATGGCTCCTTATTCAGCTCCATGCTTTTTGAAAATTAACAAGATATTTTGGTTCTTCCACATCAGCACACAGAGATCTACTTTATTTTTTAAAATATGCAATGGTATTCCATTGCATAAATGTACAAGGATTTGTTCACAATCTGTCCTCCATTGATGGATATTTAGGTTTTTTTTTTTTTTTTTAGTTTTGCTACTATAATTATAATGCTGCAATGAATTATGTGACTTTTTATAATACATTTTGGGGATCTTGCATGACCAAGTGACCACAGGAGAGCAATTAGAATACTTTTGCTATATTTACTTAAAAATATAAAATGTATTTCCTTTTTTGGTTACTTTTTGAATTGAAACTGTTTTGGTTCTGATTCCTATAATTTCAACTTTTCAAAATTGAGTTTAAAAAATAATACTAATTAATTACTTTTTTAAAAACCCCACATATTAGCATAGTGTCTAAATCCATTCAATGGCATTAGGACTCCAAAAGACAATTTACCAAATGTCTCTACTATTTATTATTTATTCAACAAGTATTTCTTGAGTGCATGCCTCTATGTGCCAGGGATTGTATTAAGGATTTTAGTAGATTTTATATTTTCTAGTTGTATTAAAATTGTACTGAAATTTAAGACTAAAAACTATTTGCTAGTTGCTCATTTATTCCATTTATAATTGCTCATTTATTTCATTAAGTTAATGAGGTATTTGTATATCAGTGAGGTGGAGAGGAGGGGAAAGGTAATATATTTGTATTAAAAATTGCACTTAATGTATTTCCTACATAGCAGTTATAAAAGGTAGGGTTTCTTTTTTCTCTTCTCCCTCCTTCCCTACCTCTCTTTGTTCCTTCTCTTTCTGTCTCTCCAATTTTAATAATTGGTATTATCAGTCCTTCTTTATTCCTCTTCTTATTTTTCCCTAGATGCTTTTTCCTGGCTCTTACTGCTTATTTAGTTTTACGTAGGAACTTTAAAATCAACTTGTCTAATTTGAAAATCCTACTAATAATTTTGGGGGTGTGATTCACAATATAGTATTTATAAATTAGCTCTGAAAGCATCAACTTTTTTTTTTTTTTTTTTTTTTTTTTTTGTGGTGGAGTCTTGCTCTGTTACCCAGGCTGGAGTGCAGTGACTCTATCTCGGCTCCTTGCAACCTCTGCTTCCCAGGTTCAAGCAATTCTCCTGCCTCAGCCTCCCAAGTAGCTGGGACCACCACTCCTGGCTAATTTTTGTGTTTTTAGTAGAGACTGGGTTTCACCATGTTGGCCAGGCTGGTCTTGAACTCCTGACCTTAAGGGATCTGCCCGCCTTGGCCTCCCAAAGTGCTGGGATTACAGGCATTAGCCACCACACCTGGCCTAGAATTGACACTTTAAGATGCCGTGTCTTTAAAATGAAAAACATAATATTGCTTTCGATTTGCTTCAGTATTTTAAAAAATTACCATTAAGTTTGTCTCTTGGAATTTTTAATCTTTTTGCCCTCTTTGTGAAATAGAATGGGACCTTCTATTTTGTCTTCTGGTTGTGGTTCAAATGTAAGAATACTATTGATTTTTCCATATTATATTTCTTTTCCAGGCCCCATACTGGATTCTTTCACTATTTGTAATAGCTTTTCAGCTGATTCTCTTGAGTTCTCCAGCTAAGAAATCATTTTATCTGCACATATCTCTAAACAATATTAAATAATGGTGATGCTAAGTTGTATAGCTAGGTTAACTTTTTTTTTCTTTAGACAGAGTTTCACTCTTGTTGCCCAGGCTGTAGTGCAATGACGTCATCTCAGCTCACTGCAACCTCCACCTCCTGGGTTCGAGCGATTCTCCTGCCTCAGCCTCCCGAGTGGCTGGAATTACAGGTGCTCACCACCACAGCTGGCTAATTTTTAGTAGACAGGTTTCACCATGTTGGCCAGGCTGGTCCTGACCTCAGGTGATCCACCTGCCTTGGCCTCCCAAAGCGCTGGGATTACAGGCGTAAGCCACCACACCTGGCTGGCTAGGTTAACTTCTTTATGTGCACATTCTCTAACAAAGTCTCCCTGGCTAATTGCTTGACCGAAAACAGATATAAGCTGTTAAACATGAACACAACCAAACGTGTCACTACAACAAAACAGAACAAAACAAAACATGCAAACAAACAAACAAAAAAACTGTTCTCCAAAGGCTTTGAGAAATATGGGATTATGTAAAGCAACCAAATCTGTAACTTATTAGCATTTCTGAGAGAGAAGATAAGGTAAGCAACTTGGAAAACATATTCGAGGATATAATTAAGGAAAATTTCCCCAATCTCGCTAGAGAGATCAACACGCAGATATAAGAAATCCATAGAATCCCTCCAAGATACTATATAAGATGACCATCCCCAATGCACATAGTTATCCGACTACGCAGCGTCACGGAAAAGAAAAAATCTTAAAGGCAGCTAGACAAAAGGGTCATATTACCTATAAAGAGAAATCCATCAGACTAACAGTGGACCTCTCAGCAGAAACTTTACAAATCAGAAGAGATTGTGGGCCCATTTTTAGCATTCTTAAAGAAAATAAATGCCAGCTAAGAATTTCATATCCCACCAAACTAAGCTTCACAAATGAAGGAGAAATAAAGTCTTTCCCTGACCTTCCATCACTAAGGGAATTCGTCACCACCAGACTGGCCCTATGAGAGATCGTTAAAGGAATTCTAAACAAGGAAACGAAAGAACAATACTTGCTATTACAAAACCAGACGCAAGCACATAACTCATGGATCCTATAAAACAACTACACAATTGTGATTACAGAGCAACTAGTTAACACTAATATGACAGGAACAAAACCTCACCTATCAATATTAACCTTGAACATAAATGGCGTAAATGCTCCATTTAAAAGATATAGAGTGGCAAATTGGATAAAAAAAAAAAAAGACCCATCTTTCTAGTGTTTTTAAGAGATCCATTTGACATATAATGGCGCCCATAGGCTCAAAGTAAAGGAATGGAGAAAGATCTGTCACACAAGTGGAAAGAAAAGAACAGCTATTCTTGTATCAGATAGAATAGACTTTAAACCAACAACAGTAAAGAAGGACAAAGAAGGACATTACATAACGATAAAGGCTTGAATTCAACAAGAAGGCTTAAGTACTCTAAATGAATAGGCACCCAACATTGGAGCACCCAAATTTATAAAACAGTTACTTCTGGACTTAAGAAAAGACTTTGACAGTCATGTAATAATAGTGGTGGACTTCAACACCCCACTGACGGCATTAGACACATCATTGGGACAGAAAACTAACAAATTCTGGACTTAAATTCAACACTTGACCAATTGGACCTGATACACATCTACAGAACACTCTACCCAACAACCACAGAATGCATTCTTCTAATCTGTGCACAGAACATACTCTAAGATAAACCACATGCTTGGTCATAAAGCAAGTCTCAATAAATTTTTTAAAAAATGTGAAAATCAAGCCAAGTATCTTCTTAGACCAGAGTGGAATAAAAATAGAAATCAATACCAAGAGGAACACTCAAAACTACAGAAATACATGGAAATTAAATAACTTACTCCTGAATGACCTCAATGAAGTTAAGGCAGAAATAAAAAAATTCTTTGAGACAATGAAAATAGAGACACAACCTACCAAAACCTCTGGCATATGGCAAAAGCAGTGGTAAGAGGAAAGTTTATCACACTAAATGACTACATCAAGAAGATAGAAAGATCTCAATTAACAACCTAAACTTGTACCTAAAGGAACTAGAAAAACAAGAACTAATCTCAAAGCTTAGCAGAAGAAAAGAAATAACTAAAACTAGAACAGAACTAAACAAAATTGAAACCCAAGAAAAAATGCAAAGGATCAATGAAATGAAAAATTGCTTTTTTGAAAGGTAAACAAGATTGATAGACTGCTAACTAGTCTCAAAAGAGAGAGAGAAGATTCAAATAAGCACAATTAGAAATGAGAAAGGTGACATCACCACTGATTCCACAGAAATACGAAAGATCCTCGGAGACTACTATGAACATCTCTATGCACATAAACTAGAAAATCTAGAGGAAATGGAGAAATTCCTGGAAACATACAACCTCCCAAGATTGAACCAAGAAGAAACAGAAATCCTAAACAGACCAATAACGAGGAATGAGATTGAATAAATAATAAAAAGCCTACCATGCAGAAAAGCCCTGGACCAGATGGATTCACAGTTGAATTCTACCAGAAGTACAAAGAAGAGCTGGTTCCAATTCTTCTGAAACTATTCCAAAAAAATCAAGGAGTAGAGGCTTCTCCATAACTTATTCTATAAACTCATTATCATCCTGATACCAAAATCTGGCAAAGACATAACAAAAAAGAAAACTACAGGCCAATATCCTTGGTGAACATAGATGCAAAATCCTCAATAAAATGTTAGCAAACAAAATCCAGCAGCATATCAAAAAGTGAATTCCCTGCAATCAGGTGGGCTTTATTCTGGGGATGTACGGATGGTTCAACATATGCAGAATTAAAAACACATAAACAATTAAAAACCAAAACCATATGATCATCTCAATAGATGCAGAAAAAGCATTTGATAAAATACAACATCTCTTTATGATAAAAGCCCTCAACAATCTAGGCATTGAAGGAACATACCTCAAAATAATGAGTCATCTATGACAGACTCACAGCTAACATCATACTCAATGGGAAGATGGAAGCATTCCCCCTTAGGAACTGGAATAAAACAAGGATGTCCACTCTCACCACTCTTACTCAACATAGTACTGGAAGCCCTAGCCAGAATCAGACAAGACAAAGAAATAAAGGTATCCAAATAGGAAAGAAAATAAGTCAAATTATCTTTCTTTGCTGACAATAAGATTCTATACCTAGAAAACCCTGAAGATTCTCCCAAAAGACTCCTAGACCTGATAAACAACCTCAACAAAGTCTCAGGATACAAAATCAATGTACACATATCAATAGCGTTTCCATACCCAATTACATTCATCTGAGAACCAAATTAAAAATGCAATACCATTTACAGTAGCCACACACACACAAAATAAAATATGCAGGAATACATCCAACCAAGGAGGTTAAAGATCTCTACAAGGAGAACTGCAAAACCCTACTGAAAGAAATCATAAATGACACAAACAAATGGAAAAACATTCTATGCTTATGGATCGGAAGAATCAGTATCGTTGAAATGTTTATACTGCCCAAACAAATCTATAGATTCAATGGTATTCCTGTCAAATTATGAGTCAATGTTTACAGAATTAGAAATAACTATTCTAAAATTCATATGGAACCAAAAAAGAGCCCAAATAATCAAGACGATACTAAGCAAAAAGAATAAAGCTGGAGGAATCACATTACCTGACTTCAAACTGTACTACAAGGATGCAGTAACCTAAACAGCATGGTATTGGTACAAAAACACACATAGACCAATGAATAGAATAGAGACCCAGAAATAAAGCTGCACACCTACAACTAACTAATATTTGACAAAGTCAGCAAAAACAATGTGGAAAGGACACTCTATTCAATAAATGGCTAGTTATACACAGAAGAATGAAACTGGACACCTACCTCTCACCATACACAAAAATTAACTCAAGATGAGTTAAGTCTTAAATGTAAGACCTCAAATTATAAAAATCCTAGAAGAAAAACTAGAAAATCCTTTTCTAGACATTGATCGAGGCAAAGAATTTTTGACTAAGTTCTTGAAAGCTAACGTGACAAAACCAAACATGGACAATTAGGTCCTAATTAAACTAAAGAGCTTTTGCACAGCAAAAGAAACTATCAACAGAATAAACAGACGACGCACAAAATGGGAGTAAATGTTTGCAAACTATACATCTGACAAAGGACTAGTATCAACAATCTATAAGTAACTTAAACAAATCAACAAGAAAAAACAAATAGCCCCGTTCAAAAGTAGGCAAAGGACATGAACTGACGCTCCTCAAAAGACGTACAAGTGGCCAACAAATAAAAAAATGTTCAGTACCACTAATCATAAGAGAGACAGAGGCCAGGTGCAGTGGCCCACGCCTGTAATCCCAGCACTTTTGGAGGCCGAGGCAGATCACCTGACGTCAGGAGTTTGAGATCAGCCTGGCCAACATGGCAAAACCCTGTCTCTACTAAATATATAAAAAGTAGCCAAGTGTGGTGTGGTGGTGCACGCGTGTGGTCCAAGCTTCTCGGGAGGCTAAGGCAGGAGAATCGCTTGAACCTGGGAGTTGGAGATTGCAGTGAGCTGAGATTGTGCCGTTGCACTCCAGCCTGCGTTACAGACAGAGGGAGACTCTGTCTCAAAAAAAAAAAAAAAAAAAAAAATGTAAACCATAATGAGATACTATCCCACACCAGTCAGATTGGCTATTATCAGAAATTCAGAAAACAACATATACTGGCAAGACTGAAGAGAAAAGAGAATGCTTATACACTGTTGGTGGGAATGCAAATGAATTCACCCCCTGTGGAAAGCAGTTCGAAGATTTCTCAAAGGACTAATAATAGAACTACCATTCAACCCAGCAATCCCATTACTGGGTATATACCCAAAGGAAAACAAATCGTTCTACCAAAAAGACACCTGCACTCCTATGCTTATCACGGCACTATTCACAATAGCAAAGACATGGAATCAACCTAGGTGCCTATCAGCGGTGGACTGGACTAAAAAAATGTGGTAAATATCCACCTGGTTTATAGTGCAGCCACAGAGAAGAATGTATTCATGCCCTTTGCAGTAAGGTGGATGCATCTGGAGGCCATTATCCTAAGTAAATTAATGCAGAAACAGAAAACCAAATACCACATGTTCTTATAAGTGGGAGCTAAACACTGGGCACACACGGACACAAAGATGGGAAAAATAGACACTGGGGATTCCAAAAGGAGGGAAAGAGGGAGGGGACAAGGGCTGAAACCTATCGAGTACTATGTTCACTACTTGGTTTATGGGATCATTAGAAGCTCAAACTTTAGCATCAGGTATTATACCCATGTAACAAACCTGCACATATACCTCCTGAATTTAAAAATTAAAAGTAAATAAATAAATAAATGAAAGAATTGGGCATAACCTTCAAAAGAATCTAGAATGTGGGGCACTACTCTGGTCTCTTCAGGTCAGTGGGATGGAAAAAAGAGCAGGTGATGGAGCACAGCGGGAGCCATATTAAGATAAACAAAACTTGAGAGATGTAAACATGAAAACAACGTGTAATTCTGTATTGCATCCTATTGGGAGAACAAGTTTGAGGTGCAAGTGGGATTCTGAATAAGGACTGGATATTAGAATTATTATTATATTATAGGATTCCCTAAATTTTTAGGAGTGGTAATGGTATTGTGGCTATGTAAGAAAACTCCCTAATTTTTAAAAGATGCATGCCAACAGGTTTAGGAGGGAGGCATGCTGTTATCTATAATTTACTTTGAAATGGTTCAGTAAACAAATGAAAAATAGAAGGATGAATGGATGCTTTGATGAACAAATGGAGTAAATGTGGCAAAATATTAAAAAACTGTTCTCATATGCAATTGCTTATGAATCAGACTTAGTAAAAACTAAACAGCAAGATAAAATAAATTGAATACTGAGGTTATCTTTAGATTTGTTATTACTATCATGAATAATCTTCAATTTCAAATTTATGTTCCTTAAAACATTATTACTATTGATTAATCTTATAATAAATATGTTATAAAGTTGAACTGATAAAATATTCTAATAAAATATTTATTTTGCTGTCTGTTTTTTATGTTGTAGATCCACAAAAGGTATTCTTTGAAAACCCAGTTTAGTTAACAAGAAAAATGGAAAACAGATTAGGTCTTCTTGCCTCTTACGTTGCAGATGTAGAACTTGTCATTGTGAACCCAGTGTCAGTAGATCAATGATCCAAAAGTCCCTGTTCTTTGTGCTGGAAAATATCTGCAGAGAGGGAATCTTAGATTTCTGTAAGTGAAATTCTGAACAATGCTAATTGTTTGCTTACCTGCAATGTATGGGTTGTTAAGATAAAACAGGGTGGGAACCTGATCTCCCCAGGCATATCTCTCATGTGAATGTGAAGGAAATGATTCATTGACAACCCCAAAGACCTTGCTGGGAAAACACAGCTCAGTATTGCATCATCAAGCATTTGAAAACAAAGTGTCAGGAAACAGTTTAGAAATCAGTCTCTATCACTTTCTCTTATTAACTATTTGTTTGTATTAATAAGAGTAACCACCACTTGTGTTTTGTAGTTTATTAAGTGTATTTGTGATAACTTTTGGAAGTGGTAAGGTAGGTCTCATTACTCATTTTTCAGGTGAGGAAAATGAGGCTCACAGATTTTCAGTGACTTGCCCAGGATTACACAGGCTGAAAGTGAAAGAGCCATGTATTACTACATCTGGGTCTACCTAGGAAATGGGAGGGCATCAATTGTGTAATTTAATCTCATAGAAACTTGGTTTTCTGAGTTGTGAGGAGGGCATAATGCTTATTTTACAGTATTGTTATAAAAATAATGGAAAATTATATAAAGAAGACATCTAGGCCAGTATTTTCATATACATAGAGTTTGATGTACATATTTAGCCCATTTACTTTTTTTTTTTTTTTTCTGTTGCCCAGGCTGGAGTGCAATGGCGAAATCTCAGTGCACTGCAACCTCCACGTCCCAGGTTCAAGCAATTTTCCTGCCTCAGCCTCCTGAGTAGCTGGGATTACAGGTGCCCACCACCACGCCCAACTAATTTTTGTATTTTTGGTAGAGATGGGGTTTCACCATATTGGCCAGTCTGGTCTCGAACTCCTGACCTCAGGTGATCCACCTGCTTTGGCCTCCCAAAGTGCTGGGATTACAGGCGTGAGCCACTGCACCCGGCCTTTTTTTTTGAGACAGGGTGTTACTCTGTTGCTGAGGCCGGAGTGCAGTGGTGTGATCTCGGCTCACAGCAGCCTTGACCTCCTGAGCATAAGTGATGCTCCCACCTCAGCCTCCCAAGTAAATGACACTACAGGCACATGCCACCACACCCAGCTAAATGAGGCACCTGCCCTCATTTACTTTTTAGTGCCACGTTTATAGTCCTGTAGCTGTAACCTTAATCTGTACCTTAAATTTTCCACTGTCTAATTCCTTCTATACCATATTAGTAAGTTACAGTATTGCTATATTGAATCTTCAGTGTAGTACTTTTCCAGGATACTAACTGACAGCAAGCTTCTCTTGCTATTTTAGTTACTAATTCCTTCCCACACTTTAGGACACAAGGCCAAGAGTATTTTGAGGAGATTAAGATGAACCTACAATTTATTGAATCATAACATTAAATAGAGTTAGAGTGAAGTTATAATACATTTGCAAGATGACATATCTAAAGGGGCAGTAAGTAGCGGACACAAGCAAAGTCATAGAAATCCATTCATCTGCCAACACATTTATTTAAGAAATTACACTACTGGTCAGGAATTTCCTGCTGTATGCCATTTTTTTTTTTCCTATGGAACTTTTCAATAGCTTGTAATGGGCTGTTATGCCTCCTCTTCAGGCTTGGCTGTTATCAGTGCCACTCAGATATCCCTTCCTATTCAGTGTGGAGTGCTTTGTGACACTTATGAATGGGTGCACCTATTTTTTAACTATTAGAATGTTGAGTTATGTCATAGAAGACTCATCATTTCTGCTTCTCTACACATACGCCTGTTTTAAGAGTTTACTGGTTTCAAACATGTATTAATTATTTGAACTTGCAGGAAAAGAATGCCATAAAATTGAAAGCTACATGTGAGTTTTATAAGAGATAATTTTCTACTAAAATAATATGCAAAGGTAATAATTGGGGAAATTTTCCAGGCAGATGGGGAAAGAGATTCGAGTGGTTCTAATTATGTAGATAATAGTGAAAGGAAGAGCACTGTAGAAAGAATACTTGATGTGTGGCAGAAAACCAGAGTTTGAGTCTAGGCTCTGCCATCTGCTAGGTGAGCATAGGCAAGAAACCTAGGGCTTCAGTGTCATCTTCTTCATATGTAGAAATGGCCACTGAATCATATGTCTTAACCTCTCTTTTATTTTATTAGGAAAAATGTAACACCCCAGGAAATCTTAGTTTGCAGACGTGGTGTAAAACTTTACTTATGCAGCCTTATTTCAGTACGCTTGCCTAGGCAAGTTAAGTATTTAGCACTTCAATGTTTGCACAGATAATTGGCAAATAGAAAGTAATATAAAATAAATAAGTAGATTTAATGTTTTCTGATTTCCAATGGAGAAATATGGTTATATATATTTTTAAATTAGATTCAGCAGTAGCAGATTCAATGAATTACATAGCCTCCTAAACATAAATAAGCTTCATCCTTCTATTCCTTTTTGTTTCAATTTTATATCAACAAACTGCCAGGAATGAGAACAAAATTTTTTTTTTTTTTTTTTTTTTTTTTTTTTTTTTTTTTTTTTTT
>NW_012114600.1:876254-893476 GCF_000951035.1 Colobus angolensis palliatus | reverse complement strand
CAGGATGGTCTCGATCTCCTGACCTCGTGATCCGCCCGTCTCGGCCTCCCAAAGTGCTGGGATTACAGGCTTGAGCCACTGCGCCCGGCCGAGAACAAAATTAATATTTCCTGAGAATGACTTTTGTATCAGTTGCATACAACTGATGTAAATTGTATCCTATCAGATATTTTGATTCACCTAAATTAAAACTTCTGATATATTATATGGGCCTAAAGATTAAAAAAAAATTTCTGACTTTCTTTCAGACCTTAAAAATATATTTAGTTTCCAGAAATGCAAGTGTGGGTAAATACAGAGATTATAATGCAATACTTCATTGTGCTAACGGATAAAAGGAGAAAATCAACTAGAGATATGTACCTTTGGAAAGGAAAGGACAAAATTATCACTCTCAGTAGGTGATACAATTGTCTATTTAGTAAAACTAGAAAATCAATTGTAATACTTTTAGAAACAATAAAAAATTTAGTAAAAAGACAAGTTAAAAGTTAAAATATATGAAACTCAATAGCTTTCTTATATACCAAACATTACCATTAATAAAATGTAAGGGAAAAAGAAATTTATTCTCACTGGAACATACACTGCATGAGGACAGAAACCATTTTTGTTCACAGCTGCATCCCCAGCTCTTAGAACAGGGTCTGACACATGGTAGACACCATAAACATTTGTTATGTAAATGAATTCATGGTAACAAAATATCAAGAAATTATTAAGAATATTCTTAATATGAAATTCATAGGATCTTTAATCCTATATTTCATGGAAAACTGGTATGTGAATTGAGTTGGTGAATTCTCACAAAGAAGGATAGTGGTTATATGTAGAATGTTTTTCTCCACCAGACATTGATTCATTCAACAAATATATTTGGGGATCTACTCTGTGCTTGGTGGTGTTCTAGGCACTGTTCTAGGCACCAGATAGACAAAAAGACAAAAATCTCTGTTCTCATGGAACTTATTATCTCATTTGGAGATATAAACAATATGCAAATAAATAAGTAAAATAGATAGGATATCAGATGGTGTAAAATGTTAAGGAGAAGAATCAAGCAAAGAAGGGGCTGTAGAGTTCCAGGGTTCAGACAGGGGATGGAAGTGGACAGAAGTGGCAACTGTGAATAGGATGAATAGGTGAATAGATCAGGCAAGATCTCACAGACAAGGTGGTATTTGAGTAAAGACCTGGAGAAGGTGAGTCATGTGGCTATCGATATTAAAAGCTACAGTAATTAAAACAGTGTGGTCTTAACTTCAAAGACACACAGAAAAATAGAACAAAATATTGAGTTCAGAAACTGGCTCAAATATATGTGAAGATTTAGCGTGTGATGAAGTGGCCAAGAAAATGGACTGTTTTTAAAGAGTGCTGGAACAACTTGCTAGTCATTTTGGGGGAAAAAGGTAAGTTGGGATCTCACCATATCCAGACAAAAATTTCAAATGGATAAAAAGTTTTCATGTTAAACCACGCACATTAAACAGCTGAAGAATATTTAAGTATGTATTTTTATACAACCTTTGACTAGAGAAGTCCTCTTAAAGCCTCATAAAGCCAGAAAATGAACAGAATGGTCCACAGATTAGACCACATAAAAGTTTGAGGTGGCAAAAATACAACAAAATAAATAAAAAAATAAAATCACTACCCATAAAAGTTAAAAAAATACATCTTACAGAAATACTGTATTTCCTTATTCTAGTCCCCACTCTCTTTCAGAAAATGAACATAATGGTCCACAGATTTGACCATATAAAATTTTGAGGTGGCAAAAATAAAACGAATTAAAAAATTAAAATCACCACCCATAAAAGTTAAATTAAAAAAATACATATCACAGAAATACTATATTTCCTTATTCTAGTCCCTGCCCTCCTTCTGACGTTAGTGTATACATTTAATGTGGTAATGTCTCTTTCTCCTTGCTCTTAGGAACTATTAAATTGATATGATATATTCTAATAAACTGCCTGTTAGAAAGCAGACTAAGGTATATAGAGAGCTTTAAAAAGCAACATTTTTTTTTTTGCATACTCAATAGCAAAAGTAAAAAGAGTATGAACACAGTTCACAAGGAAAGAAATGCAAATAACTAACAAAAGGGAAGATATGTTAAACCTTTTGAGTAAAAAGGAAAAGTCAGCTGAAATTGCATTGAGATGCAACGTTTTACCCATTGGATTGGTAAGCCCTAAGAGGATTGTTATGAGAGGCAACGGGAACATACAGCATTCTCATTTACTGCTAATGGGAGTGTGAATTTGTACAACCTTTCATTAAAACTAAATATGTTTGTGCCTTTTAAATTTCCTTGGATTTTTTCCCCTAAAACGATGAAATTGAACAAGTGTTCAAAGATAAGAATGTATGTACAAAAATGTTTATCTCAGCATTGTTTGCAATAGTAAATAAGTGGAAATGATCTTGATGTCCATTAATGGAGAAATGGTTAAATAAGCTACAGTGGAATGCTATGCAATGTGGAATGCTATGGAATGCTATGCAGTTATTATTTATTTACATGGGAAGATGCCCACAATAAATTGTTTATTAAAAGGCAGACTACTACGGCCATTTTGGAAGACAGCTTGACACTTTCTGATAAAACTAAGCATCCTCTTATCATTATGATCCAGCAATTGTACTCCTAGGTATTTACTCAAACTTAACTCCACACAAAAACCTGCGCATAAATGTTTGCAGTAGCTTTATTCATAATTGTCAAAAATTGGAAGCAACCAAGATGTCTTCAAGCAAATGAGGATAAAACAAACTGTGGTATATCCAGACAATGGAATATTATTCAGTTATAAAAATAAATGAGCTATCAAGCCATGAAAAAACACTGAAGAATCCTACATGCATCTTGCTAGGTGAAAAAATAGCATTTGGCAGTCTAAAAGGCTACATACTCTATGACTCCAAGTATATGACATTCTGGGAGGGGCAAAACCATGGAGACAGTAAAAAGATCTATGGTTGCCAGGGGTTGGAGGGAAGTCAGGGAGGGATAGATAAGTGGAGTGCAGAGAATTTTTAGGGAGATGAAACTATTCTGCATGATGCTGTAATGGTGGATACCTGACATCATACATTTGGTAAAACCCATAGAGGAATGAATCTTAATATACATTTTAGGTAGTAATGTATCAGTATTAGTTTATCAATTGTAGTAAATGTACCACAGCAAAGCAAGTTGTTAATAATAGGGAAAATTAGTGTGAACAGAATGGGAATATATAGGAATTCTCTATCCCTTCTGGTTAATGTTTCTGTAGTCCTAAAACTGGTCTAAGAAATAAAATCTGTTAAAAACAATGCACATATGATCCTCTTTTTATTGTGTGTGTGTGTGTGTAGCAGGATGTGTAGAAATAAGTTTGGAAGGATAGCATCAAAATGTTAACAGTGGTATCTTCCAGTGGTGAGATTGTGAGTGATTTTCACTTTTTAATTTATGTCTTTTTATACTGTCTACAATGTTTTATATTCTTATGATCAGAAATAATACAATTTCATTTCAAAAGCAAAAACATAAGACAACAGCACCAAGTAAAAAAGAGAAAACCAACAAGAATAAAAATAAAGTAAAATGAAAAATAACCCATAATTATACCATCTAAAGATAACTACTATTAACATTTTGGTATATATTTCAGGCTATTTACAATAAATTATGTAATATGTGAAATGTATATATAGATAGATACACACATTAAATACAATTTTGCAACACAATCATAGTTTATATATGTTCCACAGTAAGCAGGTCTATGCAGACCTATCCCAAAGGCTTAAAAGTTATCCAACTGAAAGTTGACTTATACGTTTTTCGTTTACAAAATACAAGGCTCCTAAGTTGTCTAAGTTAAGTTGTCTAACTCTAAGTTGTCTAACTGTGATCACTAGTGGCTGCCAGGATTATACAAATATTTTTGGAAAAACAAATATGCTTAATATGTCTCTTCAAGGTAAAAATGACATTTTAATAGTGGATGAGAAAGTAACTGCTTTTCTAACTTAATTTGCTGTTTTGAAAATGGGTGTGGTAGCAGCCTCTGAGGTTGCCCCCACGGATCCCCTCTTCCCGGCATCCATGTCCTTGTGTAATCCCCTCCCCTTGACTATGGGCTGGACCTAGTGACTCTAACAAATGTTTGAATGTGACACAGGACTTCAGTTCGTTTCAGCATTTCAAACAAAACAACTTTGTATTCACATAATATTTCATAAAATTCTTTTTTATGCATAGTTCCATTCAAGCATCCTAACCTCTTGAAATAAAGAAGAGATACAATATTTATTTCTATTTTAATAGTGAGAAAATTAAGGGCTCAGAGAGATATTAAATGATTTGTTCAAGGCCTGTCTGACCAGAGGGCTTGTACCAGAATTCAAATCCTGCTCTGCTGACTTTAATTCTCAGTCTCCTTCACTCTAAAGGACATTCTACTCTTCAGTCTTTAGACTCTCCAGAGTGGAGTTAAAAAGTGGCTGGCTGGGTTTTTGCGGTCTCAGATTCTGGTACCTGTGTCACTGTAGCACAATATTCTAGTCTATATAGAATGATTCCTCAATTGATGTTTGTTGCTAATATGGAAATTGCATTCATAGCAAATTGTGGTGTTGTTAAATATTATCATTACTTTACTTATCCACATAATTCTTTTTATTTTTTTATTTTTTTTTTTTTTTGAGGCGGAGTCTGGCTCTGTCGCCCGGACTGGAGTGCAGTGGCCGGATCTCAGCTCACTGCAAGCTCCGCCTCCCGGGTTTACGCCATTCTCCTGCCTCAGCCTCCGGAGTAGCTGGGAGTACAGGCGCCGGCCACCTCGCCCGGCTAGTTTTTGTATTTTTAGTACACGGGGTTTCACGGTGTTAGCCAGGATGGTCTGGATCTCCTGACCTCGTGATCCACCCGTCTCGGCCTCCCAAAGTGCTGGGATTACAGGCTTGAGCCACTGCGCCTGGCACTTATCCACATAATTCTATGTGAGATTAAGATTTTGGTAACCATCTAGCTGTTTTGATCAAAGCAGGTACCTGGTAATTTATGTGTTAAGGCATTTTTCTCCCTGAGTTATTGGATGATGAAATCATAGAAAATCAAACCTAGTAGTAAACATTAGATGTGCATATTTGAAGACAGATTTTTTTATAGCTTTACTATGAGTTCTTTTTTTTCTGTCAAATATTATTTATGAGGAATGTTGGGGTAACTGGAGAGGAAAAATGTCATAGAAAACAGTTCTCTTTGGATGATCTAAGAGGTTCATGTTGTATATAATGTACCTCTTATCAGAAAGTTATTAGTGATATCATTTCTTTTCTAGTAAAGCAAAGCAAATCTTCATTTTTACATATTTGACATCTCTGAGTTACTTACTGATGTTAGAGAGGGCATCCTTGATGTATGTTTATTCACATATTTTCAAAAAACAGTACACAAAATTTTCCATTAGTGAAGAAATAACTCCACAAAAACCAAAAGCTAAAAGAAACTACCATCAGAGTGAACAGGCAACCTACAGAATGGGAGAAAATTTTTGCAATCTACTCATCTGACAAAGGGCTAATATCCAGAACCTACAAAGAACTCAAACAAATTTACAAGAAAAAAACAAACAACCCCATCAAAAAGTGGGCAAAGGATATAAACAGACATTTCTCAAAAGAAGACATTCATACAGCCAACAGACACGTGAAAAAATGCTCATCATCACTGGCCATCAGAGAAATGCAAATCAAACCACAATGAGATACCATCTCACACCAGTTAGAATGGCTATCATTAAAAAGTCAGGAAACAACAGGTGCTGGAGAGGATGTGGAGAAATAGGAACACTTTTACACTGTTGGTGGGATTGTAAACTAGTTCAACCATTATGGAAAACAGTATGGCGATTCCTCAAGGATCTAGAACTAGATGTACCATATGACCCAGCCATCCCATTACTGGGTATATACCCAAAGGATTATAAATCATGCTGCTATAAAGACACATGCACACGTATGTTTATTGCGGCACTATTCACAATAGCAAAGACTTGGAATCAACCCAAATGTCCATCAGTGACAGACTGGATTAAGAAAATGTGGCACAGATACACCATGGAATACTATGCAGCCATAAAAAAGGATGAGTTTGTGTCCTTTGTAGGGACATGGATGCAGCTGGAAACCATCATTCTTAGCAAACTATCACAAGAACAGAAAACCAAACACCTCATGTTCTCACTCATAGGTGGGAACTGAACAATTAGATCACTTGGACTCGGGAAGGGGAACATCACACACCGGGGCGTATCATGGGGGGGGGGAGGGATTGCATTAGGAGTTATACCTGATGTAAATAATGAGTTGATGGGTGCTGATGAGTTGATGGGTGCAGCACACCAACATGGCACAAGTATACATATGTAACAAACCTGCATGTTATGCACATGTACCCTAGAACTTAAAGTATAATAATAATAGAAATAAATAAATTAAAAAAAGAGAATATTCCTTTAAAAAGATATTTTATTGACTTTTGTGCATTGGGGATTAACCAAACCTATAATTAGAGATTATTCTGGAGAAGGGGGAGAGAGGAATAGAACATGAATGGGACAGAGGCAGAGGAGGGAATGTGTGGGAATTAGGGCATTAGTGCTGCTGAAAGGGTGTGAATATGACTCCTTCAGGCTTTCTGAGTTTGCCAGACTCTGTGCTAAGTACTCTGCATATATATCTTCTTCTTAATCTCTGTAACGGACCTATGAGGTGGTAGACATTATTATCCACAGTTTTCAAATGAGGAAACTGGATCAGAGAGGTTTCAGTAAATGACCTGAGATCACACAGCCAGTAAAGAGCAGTCAGGATTTGAACTCACAGATGTTTGTGAGAACTTCACGTCTGTGTGCTTTACTGTATTGCATACGTCTATCTACAGAGCGCTGATTTTACAGACATTTCCCCCAACTTGGCTATTGGTTAACTGTCCAGATTTGTTTCAACATAAGTAACACATGCTCCATTTTATTTTTATTCAAAGATAAGTGTATATAAAGAGATGTAGATCCTTTTATGGTTTGCCGAAGTTTATTTTGTACTTAGTTCTTGTGCATCAGAAATACTTTATTAGTTGAAAATAGACCCATTAATTACTGTGTGGAATGTGAAAAAATGCATTCTTTGTAAATTTCTAGTTTTTCCTTTGGACTATGATAATTTGCAATTGTCCCTATAGTCCTATGCTTTTGGCAGTAGCCACAGATTTCAAGTGTTAAACATAAATGAAATACTGTATGTGATTTTCTATGTTGTATGGGAGGAAAAAAGTCAATCTGCGGGACAGATCCAAGTGATGTGAGAGTGCAGCTGAAGGCTCAGGTCCCTCTAGGGAAAGTCACAGCAGCCTGACAGTGTAGGAAAATGGCACTCTGCTGCTCTCAGTTTACTTGGCAGTGCCTGGCAAAGAGCACAGGAAAAACACCAGAGCAGCAATGAGCAGTTTTTCGGCTGCCAGAGAAAAAGTTTCACAAACTGGAAATTTTACAAAGGTACACTAACGTCTGATTATCTGATACTCATTTATTCATCAAATATTTGTTGCATAGTAGATGCTGAAAATACAATGCTGAATTAGTCATTGTTCCTGCTTTCAAGGAACACACAGGCCAGATGGGAAGACAGTATACCAATTTCAGTAAAGGGCGTCAAGGGCCATTGTCACAGGGCCTTATGCGAGCACCTAGGAGAGGTGCCTGGTTTCACCGGAAGTGTTGGGAAATGTTCCAGAAGAGGGAATATCTATTCTAAGCCAGACTGGCTATATAATTTGAGGAGTCCAGTGCAAAATGAAAATGTGGATCATTTGTTCAAAAACTATGAAGAATTTCAAAATGGTGACAGCTGAGCATTAGATAAAGCACAAACACTTCTAATTGAATTTCCTTCTACTTAGACTGTAATACCCACAATGGTAAAATTCTAAACCGTTGTTTAACAAAATGAACCCACTCTGGGCATTTATGCCGTTTGTGTCCTTTGAAGTATTACTACTATGTAACAAAAATCTAAGAGTCTACAATAATGTATTCAAATCAGCCTGGTGTGGCCATGACAATTTTGGAAGAACTATATTAGAATGAGTCATGAATGTTTAATATTTAGTAAATGTTTTGCATTTCCTCCAGAAAAGGACATTTTCTGGGAACTTCAGGGAATATCTAAATACTTTCTCCAGCAGCCTGTTGCCTCTGAAAGAAATAATTTACGGAAACGATAAAAAGCAAGTGTTAGTATGTTTGTTGGAAAAGAAAACAGAAATCCTACCTGTTCATTACAAAAGCAGAGAACGTAGTATCCATGAAATATTGTATTACTGTATTTTTCACAACTACTCACTGTACCCTTTAAGAGTTGTATAATGCCTGCTGGTAGCAAGGTAGCCATACAATTTATAGTAATTCCCTGAGGAAGGACTCTATCTATCCTTCCCACATGGCCATGTGACTTGCTTTGGCCAATGGAGTGAAAGGATGTGATGTAAGCCATGTCTGAATGGAAGTTCCAGGCAAATACTCTAAGGGCCATGGCAGTTGGCACTCTGTTTTCCCCCTGCCACAAGTTCAGCATGTTCCCCAGAGGAGTTCCTTCTTCAAGCCTGGATCCTGAATGAAAAAGCCACGTGGAGCACAGTCATGGCCAACACATGAAATGTGAATGCGAAGTAAATCTTTGTTGTTAAAAAGCCACTGAGAATTTTTGGGGTTATTAATGACCAAAACTGGGTGAAAGCTGGCTAACACTGTGCTTTTATTTATAATAGGGCAATGATTCACAAATACAGTATTTGCCTAAAGGACATTCAGTGATCTCTTCTGGGGAATGACACTGCTCTAATAATGATGATTATATAGGTTTTTTCAGAGGCCGATACACTGGGAATTCTGTTAATGGTAATCTGATCTGCTGGGAAATCAAACTGAGTCCTACAGGCATGAGTTGGGTCTAAATGGCTAAACCCCTGTCCTCACTTCCCCACCTGGTCCAGCTGCTTGCTGCCTACTTGATCTTGGACAAATTGCTAAGCCTCAATTTCCCATATAAACTTGGAATAGGACTATTTACTTCATAAATTTGTTAGGACAGGGTCACTTTCTATTTCTTCTATATCAATGCCTGTTTCCCAAACTCAGTTTCTACCCCTCTGATTAAATTAGCTCTTGTTTGACTTTGTCTATCATTTTTAATATAAAAGAAATAAGATATTTGTAGATTAATATTGAGCTTCTCTTTGTTTCTCCCCAAGTATCTATTCTTTCTTCAGTGACAACAACTACCTCATAAAGGGTATATATTTTGATATCACATATAGATTATTAAATATGTAAGTTACTATATTTACATATACTGTATTGGATATATATATATACACATACATAAGTTAAAACATGCGTAAAACCATGTTCTGCACATAGAAAAAATTTAGTATAAAAGAATTCGTGAAATATTCTTTTCTTAAAAGGATTATGGTAGGGGGAAGTGGGTTCACTTCTCCCTATGAAGCTGTTAATTCTTTTTTTTTTTTTTTTTTTTTTTTTTGAGACGGAGTCTCGCTCTGTCGCCCAGGCTGGAGTGCAGTGGCCGGATCTCAGCTCGCTGCAAGCTCCGCCTCCTGGGCTTACGCCATTCTCCTGCCTCAGCCTCCCAAGTAGCTGGGACTACAGACGCCCGCCACCACGCCCGGCTAGTTTTTTGTACTTTTTGGTAGAGACGGGGTTTCACTGTGTTAGCCAGGATGGTCTCGGAAGCTGTTAATTCTTTTATGTCACTTGACAAAACTTGCTTTCTTTCTCTTTCATTTCTTCCCTCCCTCCCTCCCTCCCTCTCTTTCTTTCTTTCTTTCTTTCTTTCTTTCTTTCTTTCCTTCTTTCTTTCTTTCTTTCTTTCTTTCTTTCTTTCTTTCTTTCTTTCTTTCTTTCTTTCTTTCTTTCCTTCTTTCTTTCTTTCTTTCTTTCTTTCTTTCTTTCTTTCTTTCTTTCTTTCTCTTTCTTTCTTTCTTTCTTTCTTTCTTTTTCTTTCTTTCTCTCTTCCTTTCTTTCTTTCTTTCTTTCTTTCTTTCTCTCTTTCTTTTTCTTTCTTTCTCTCTTTCTCTCTCTCTCTCTTTCTTTCTTTCTTCTCTTTTCTTTCTCCTTCCTTCCTTCCTTTCTTCTCTCTCTTTCTTTTTTTCTTTCTTTCCTTTCTTTCTTTTTTTTTTTTGAAGCAGGGTCTAGCTCTGTCATTCAGGCTGGAGTACAGTGGTGTGATCTTGGCTCACTGCAACTTCCATCTCCCAGGCTCAAGTGATCCTCCTGCCTCAACCTCCCAAGTAGCTGGGACTACAGGCATGTGCCACCAAGCCCAGCTAATTTTTGTATTTTTTGTAGAGACAGGGTTTTGCCATGTTACCCAGGCTGGTCTTGAACTCCTGAGCTTAAGCAATACGCCAAAGTGTGGAGATTATAGGCATGAGCCACCGTGCCTGGCCTGGCAAATTTTTCTAATTGTCACTATCGGTCAAGTCCTGTCCTATGAACTGAGAATAAAGAGTGGAACTGGATAGAAAAAGGCCTGTTATCTTTTAGCTTACCTTCTAGTAGGAGGAAGCAGACAATAAACAATTAAGCAAATAAGTAGACCCAATAAAAGGCCAAAAAACATGAAGTAAGAGTCCTTGGGAGAGCTCTCTACTGGATGGATAAGAATAATGTGTTAATGTATAGCTGTTTCAAGGAAGGGTAGTAACATTTACTGAGCACCTGCTAAGTTTCAGCTAGTTTATCTGTACTGTTTCATTTAATCATCGTGATAACCCTGTGAGTAGGTCCATTTTGTAGGTCAAAAACTGGACATTCACAACTAGAAAGTCAACTAACTTCCCCACAATTACCCAGCTGGCAAATTCAAGAGTGGATCTCTAATTCTTACCTCCTACTTCTTCCTCAAGCCCAGTAATCTCTTTTAAGTAGGAAAAACATATCTCTTTCTGTTTACCCTCACCTTTATCCTCAGTTATGCATTTTTAGATTATAAATGATATTTTCTTAGAATAAAGTTAAATTTCAGCTTTCCCTGCATTTACAGGAAATATTCTTAAAAAACAGAGCACTGGACTTAAATTCTGGAGAACTACCTTCAAACTGCTGTCCTGCTACTCAATACCCATGTGGTTTCTGGCAAGTCATTCAACTTCTATGAGCCTGTTTACTCATCTAACAGGAGAGAGTGCCAGGTATAAGGTTTTATGATCCCTAGTTTTGAACTAGTGGAGTCTGGCTTCACAAATTTTACTATACTTTGCACACGAATATTGCACACTGACATAGAGTCTCTCTCTGGTGATGTGCAGAAGGGTTTATATAACTCAGGTCACTTCCTCAGCACAGTGACTCAGAGCCCCTGGAGTATGAAAGACTGAATCCCTAAGTCTGACTCATGAGCAGTAAGGTCTCCTTTTCCTCTGCATTTTACCTCAGTGTTTTTTCTTTTTTTTTTTCCAGGCTGGAAGAGTTTGCCTCTGGTGTGCCTCTGCTCTTGAGGGTAAAATGGGCTCAGAGTGACTTTTAAGGCTGCTCAACAAAGGCAGGAACACCAGAGAATTATCATTTTCTTTTTCTTCAGCTGACTGGATAAGTGTAGCTGTAATAGAGTATGGTTCAGGAGGGCAAAACCACTTCGGAAGAAACCTTGAAAGTGATTCAATTTCAAGTCACAAGATCAATTATGTGACGTTCTAGAACTACTGATACTGAGTTTTACAGCAGATTCATGGCACAGGTTCAGAAGGTGATTCAGGATGTCTCTTTCCTTGGACATTAAAGCTCATTACCTGAAAATTAGTCAGCCTTGGCCCTTAGGGAAATTTTAAGTGCCCAGCCCAAACAGCATAATCCTATTTAAAATACCAAGATCGCATAATAATGAACAACATCGAAAGAAAACACTTATCTGGGTCAGATCTCATCAATTAGACAATTTCCAACAGAGAACACATCTCTAGATGACTACATGTCTGTCATATAAGAGATATATGGACTTATAGCTGTGTGCTTACAGTAAATTATCTCAAGAAAACTAGGCAGCAGGTAGAAAAAGAGCAATGCAATCCCACTTTTTTAATGCTTCTGCCTACAGTCTTTGATGGAATGATCTTCATTTGGTGGCCATTTCTATTCTTGCCTGCAATTTGGGAATGTTAAATCCTACCTCATAGGAGTGTGTACGAGTAGCATGAACTAAGGTAGATAAAGGCTTCATGTGGTGTTTGGCATGGCGTAGGTGTAGATTGGATGTCAGTTTTCTGCTCATGCTTTGCTCATCACATACCTATCCGGTATCTGTATGTGCTAAGCTCTGAGCCTTACAAACCATAGGGAGAGATGTGCAAACTTGCCCTCAATGAGCGTATTGTTTAAACAAGGAAGATGAAATGCATAGATAGACAACTAGAGGTGGAGTCTGAGGGAGCCCAAGAAATAAGCCCGCTTTTCCTGGCCCAGTTGGTGACGAGGAGATTGAGAGAGGGTCCCAGAGGTCAGTGGATTCTGGAGAATGTGGCATGGATGTGTTAGTTCAGGGGACTTACCAGTCCTTCAGTCAGGCAGTAAGAGGACATCCCCAGTTACCAGCCATTGACAACCTAAAGAACTACAGTCTTCCTGGGGTAGGGGGACAGAATGGGTGCAGCAGGCTGGTATGTAGAGGGCAGGGAGAGGTGCTGAGCAATTGCACTAGGAGAGAGAGGGGAGTATTGCTATTGTGGAACCTTCTCCACATGGACGCATGAGACAGCAGAAAGGGAGAAGGAAAAACCCCTAATAAATTTAGCTTGCGATTTAAATTGAAGGGCTAAGAATAACTGACATTAATACTCATGCCTCATTACTGGTTGATTTATTTGGTTCTCAAACCATGGCTCTATGTCAGAATCACTTGTGGAGATTTTAAAAATTACAAATACCTGGCTCCACCTGTTGGGGATTCTAAATCAGAGGATTTGGGAAGAGGTTTAGATATCTACATTTTAAAATCCCACTACAGGTCATTCTGATGGTCATCCAGGGTTTTGACCCACAACATTAATTAAGCAATGATGGACTTGGTTAATCTTTAAAAATGCAATAGTCTTCAAAAAGGACCAGTGCTAATTGCATTATGCTTCTGTGTAAAAAAAAAAAAACAAAAAACAAAAAACAAGAAACAAAAACAAAACAAAACCAAACCCTCAGATTTACTTGTCCTTTCTGCCAAAACAGAGATAAGAGAAGATCAAGGGAGTAGACAGATAAAAAGGTAAGTCCTGTGTCTTCTGTCTTAGGTTTTCATAGAAATAACCAGAAGATATATATGTTTTTGCTTATCTTTTTTCTGTAGTTAGTGTGATCAAAGCTAACATTTCAAAAGCCGGTCTTCCCTGGAAACATGAATAGGAACATAATACATTCAGTTGCAGTTTTACCTAACTTTTAGTGAGTGCCTACTGTGTGCTAAAACTATGCTTGGCAATTTCCTGTGTCTTCCCAGGTGAGGAAATCAGGCCATAAGTGTAGCAGGATTAATGACGGCATTCTGAGCTAGTGAGAATGTTTAGGAACCATGACTTAAGAAAGGTTTATCTGCGTATGATTCTCACTGCTGATGAAGACACGGTGATGCTGCAGCATGTATGTATTGTGGAGACACTGAAATTTAATACAACTTTTTGAACAAAAATTTGATAATGTATCCGAAGAACCAGATCTATATAAATGTTCTTAACATTGCACCCATTATTTCCATTTTTGAGAATTATCTTAAGGAGATACTTTTTTAAAGTAACATGTTTCAGGTTAGAGGAGCATAATTATAATATATTTTAAATGTAGCTATATCTGGAAATTACATAAATTTTAATCATTAACGAAATGATAGGTGAATTATTGCATAATGACTTTTAGACACTTAAATCTGGTCATTATAAAGCCTTTGGAGGAAGAGGTAAAAGGCTTAAGACAAAAAGCCAAAAGAAAAAATATGTGCCAGGATAGTAATTAAAAGGTATTCATTAATGTTGGAAGGAAGTGTGAAGATTGGATGTAGTTTGTGTGTGGTAGTAGAATTCTGAGCATGTTTTCCTTTTTGGGTGTGGTGAATGGACGTTGTCCGGTCTCCCCAGCATCCCTTCCCACCCTATATGCAGCTAAGAGGAAAGGAAACCTTTCACCTCTGGCCAGTGCGCTGGGATGCTGTTTGCCTGCAGTCATTGGCAGCCTTGCCTCCCCGTTTTTTTCCACTGCCGAATGGAGGAAACTTGCCTCCAGTAAGAGATAAAAAACTAAAAATCTAGAGAGAGGCTGGAGTCAGAGGGATGAACAGATGTATGGAGAAAGGGGTACAGAGATGGACGGGCCCACCTGAATTAAGTTGGCGAGACGGTCTTCTAAATTTGGCACTTATGTGACCCCATACAATTTCTTTCTTATACTAGTTAATCTTGTTCTAGTCTGCTGACAATCAAAAGAATTCTGACAATAGAATTGGTTTAATTTTTTAAAGTTTTTATTCTATGTTAGAGTCTGCCAAGGTTGTTGTTTGTTTTTAAATGAAACTTCTTTACTTTCTGAAGTACTAGAACATTTTGTACTTGTGTATAAATACTGCATTTATGAATCATTTCCCATTATTTTACTGATAGAATGTTGGTCTCCTCTCAGGTCTTCTCAGGTTTTCCTGCAACATAGCCACATTAACTGTTTTTCCACATCCTGATTCTGACAATAGCCATCCTGAGAATGCTTTTGGAAAGGATGGTCTGAAACTACAATGTGGATTCAAATCTGTATAAGGCAGAAATGTATGGGGAATTCTGAAATCAAATCAACAAACAGTAATTGTGCACCTACTATGTGCCAGGTACCGGGGCTACAATGAAAATAAAAGTAGACAGAGCTCCTGTCCTTAACATGCTTATCTCTTTGTGTGCTGTGTGCATTCACTGGAGGTCCAGGGAGGCTTAGTCTGGGAGTATATTTAGCACTTAATGTTTATTTAATACCTCTGCAAAAGGTCAACGGGATAACAAGCAACATTTATGAACCTTTAATAAGATAAGGTCTGTGCCGTATCTTATTTTCCCCATTTTACCAGATGAGGAAATGGAGATGCAATGAGGATATTTGATGTGTCCAAGATTACAGAGTTAATAGGTGCCAAAGGTGGATTTAACCTGACACAGTCTGGCTCCTTACCATAGAATAATGCTGCTTACACGGTTGAAAGAAATCTGCTCAGAAATGCTGAAATTAATTTTTTTGAAAAAATATTTATTAAGTTTAATGTTGGTGGTGAGATATACAGGTATCTGACTGGAATAAGATGATAGGAGATTCCCTTTCCAACTTGCTATACTTTGAACCACAGGAAAAAAGTTCTGAAAAAATTAGTTCATCCATTTATTCATGTATTCAACAGCATTTTCAGCATACTACCTGCTACTAAGCAAATTATGTAGAAAGTCCTCGGTTTGTTAAGAGTAGATGGAACAGAAACAAATCCTTAAAATATAACATAGGATGGTAAGTTCTGTAATAAAAGGGTTAAAAGGGAACTTTGAGAGCATTAAGAGGTGAAAGGAGGGGAAAGAGGGAGGAAATGTCATGAATTGTTTGACAAGTAAGCTAGGCATTGAAATATGAGGCGGAATTCTTCCATGGACTTGGGGGTGGGTATAGGAGTGGTGGTGCAGAAAGGATCTACTTCTAAGCTCAGTCAACGGTGTCCTGAGAATTGCAAGTGGCTCTAAGAGCCTGACTAAAAAGATAGGTTGTGCAAACCGAGGGAAAGCATTTGGAATTGTCTTTGAGGTCAGGGCTACATAAACTCTTTTAATTGCGTACACCTACCAATAAAAATAACTTGAGCATCTACTCTTCAAATATGTGTTTATTTGGATATATTTATTTATATATATGGACTATCAGATTAGTTTCTTATATCCCTTCAGAAATACACGCAGATGTGATTAAATAGGAAATATTTAAAGATACATGTTAGTTTTTGCTCCTATAAAATTTTCTTAAACATTAGAATGAATAATGTGTATGAAAATGCAGATACGTTTTTGAAAATTTTGAGTTAACACTTTGTGATGGGTTAATTGAAAGGACTGGTTCTAAGTTCAGTTTATTTTGATTTCTAGTTTTAGTTAAATCAAGACACTTCACAAATAAATACAGTTCTGATTGAAGGAGTGTTTATTGGCAGGACTAACTAAGTCATAATGCAGTTTTTGCAGGTTTTTTTCAGTCTAAAACACTGTACTTAGGTTTTTCTTGAAATGTAATCAATAACTTTTTGTTTTTCCTGGTATCATTTAGTCATTCTTGTAAAGTCTTTGGAAGGTGTTGCATTTTAGTATTTTTAGTAGTTGGTTGAAATTCATACTCTTCATCTGGATCATTTAGACACAGGCTAGAAAATTCTGTTTCTACAGAGCCCTCAGAAATAATACCACACATCTACAACCATCTGATCTTTGACAAATCTGACAAAAACAATCAATGGGGAGAGGATTCCCTATTTAATAAATGGTGCTGGGAAAACTGGTTAGCCATATGTAGAAAGCTGAAACTGGATCCCTTCCTTACACCTTATACAAAAATTAATTCCAGATGCATTAAAGACTTAAATATTAGACCTAAAACCATAAAAACCCTAGAAGAAAACCTAGGCAATACCATTCAGAACATAGGCATGGGCAAGGACTTCATGTCCAAAACACCAAAAACAATGCCAACAAAAGCCAAAATAGACAAATGGGATCTAATTAAACTAAAGAGCTTCTGCACAGCAAATGAAACTACCTTCAGAGTGAACAGGCAGCCTACAGAATGGGAGAAAATTTTTGCAATCTACTCATCTGACAAAGCACTAATATCCAGAATCTACATAGAACTTAAACAAATTTACCAAAAAAAATCAAACAACCCCATCAAAAAGTGGGCAAAGGATATGAACAGACACTTCTCAAAAGAAGACATTTATGCAGCCAAAAGACACATGAAAAAATGCTCATCATCACTGGCCATCATGGAAATGCAAATCAAAACCACAATGAGATACCATCTCATACCAGTTAGAATGGCGATCATTAAAAAGTCAGGAAATAACAGGTGCTGGAGAGGATGTGGAGAAATAGGAACACT
>NW_012114600.1:871707-875774 GCF_000951035.1 Colobus angolensis palliatus | reverse complement strand
TAATGGGTGCAGCACACCAACATGGCACATGGATACATATGTAACAAACCTGCACATTGTGCACATGTACCCTAGAACTTAAAGTATAATAATAAAAAATAAAGAAAAAAAAATCTTAAAAGCAGAATTATAGAAGATGCCAGAAAAAGAGTTAGTAAAGAATGCTTGCAAGGGAAAGAATAAACACCAAGAGTTTTTCAATAAAATATTTTAAAATAGCCAGGTGTGGTGGCTCATGCCTGTAATCCCAGCATTTTGAGAGGCCAAGACAGGAGGATCACTTGAGCCTAGGAGTTTGAAAGCAGCCTGGGCAACATAGTAGGACCCCATCTCTGAAGGGCAGTCACTCAACAACATGTGTAAGTCAACAGACAATAAGAAACAAGAAGGGACAAAACACCAAAACCTCACTCCTATACTTGTAATCTTCCCGAATGTTGTTACTTGGTGTTAATACTTAGTATCCAGTAAAATTACTGAAAGGAAAATCATAGTATATTTACCAACAGCTTACTTGCATTATTGAAATTATTATAGTACATACCAATTGATATTTTAATTACTGGTTTCTATTCTCTTCATCCTACACATTTCCCAGGCAAACATTTTTCATTTTATATCGAGGTAATTTCTACCTAAGGCCTCCCCTGAGAAAAAAAAACCAAGTAATACATAATACAACTCTTAAAAGTTTGCAAATTAAGAAGTCCACTTTACCTGCTGTGACTCCCACAGTTGCTCTGAGAAACTGGCTGAACAGGATGGTTTTTGTTGATAGTTTGTTCATAATGAACTAGGAAGGGAGGCAAAAAAAAAAAAAAAAAAAAAAAAGAAAGAAAGAAAAATCTGTTTCTAATCTTTTTTTAATGGTCAGATAGGAAAGGTATTTTTTTGTTTTTTAATGAGACACAGTCACATTACTTTTAGCCATTAAATCAATGATGAGGAAACATTTCCCCAATTGTATGAGTTATCTCTTGCTGCATAACAAATCATCCCCACAATTAGTATTGTAAAACAACAGACATTTCTTATCTCATAGTTTCTGCAGGTCACAGATCCCAGGAGTGGCTTAGCTGCATTATTTTGGTCAGAATCTCCCACAAAACTGTGGCTGAGGGGTTGGCCGGGCTTCCAGTCAGCTCAAGGCCAAATTGACTGAGGCTCTGCTTCCACATTCCCTCATGTGCCTGTTGGCATGCCTCAGGTCCTTGTCAGCTGTTGGCTAGAGGTGGTAGTTCCTTGCCATGGGCTTCTCCATAGAGAGTGAGAGAGGGTGAATAAGATGTAAGTCTCAGCCTTTCTGTAACATAATCTCTGAAGTAACTTTTTCCATAATCCTATTTATTAGAGTTACTAAGTCCAGTCCATATTCTAGGGGAGGGGTTACACAAGAACATAGATACCAGGAAGAGAAGATCAGCAGGGGCAACCTCAGAAGCTGCTACCACACCCATTTTCAAAGCAATAAATTAATTTAGAAAAGCAGTTACTTTCTTATTCACTATTAAAATGTTATCTTTACCTTGAAAAGACATACTAAGCATATCTGTTTTTCTGAAAATATCTGCATAATCCTGGTAGCCACTAGTCATCACAGGAAAGGTTAGACAACTTGGGAGCCTTGTCTTTTGTAAAAGAAAAATGTGCAAGTCCACTTTTAGTTGGATAACTGTTAAGTATTTGGATACAAAATAACCAACCAACTAGGAAGGACAGTTAATTTGATAAAATTAAGCCCTTTATATATAAAGAAGTTTCTTGGCAAATCTTCTAAGTTTGATAAACTTTTTCATCGATAAACTTTTTCATAGAACGTAGAAGATTTGCCAAGAAACTTCTTTATATATAAAGGGCTTAATTTTATCAGATTAACTATTGATAACATCCTCTAGCATGTGGAATGCAATCCATTCCAATATTCTGAGAGTGAAGAAATGAATGTGGATTCCCCCCATCACCTCTGACTTGTGGGACCCTGTAAGAGTTCTTCCTTCAGGGAAACTCAGCTGGGTTAGGTGAGGGCATCAGTATCATTCCATACACTCAACATGCATACATTTCAATTAGTTTCTAATTACTTTCTTTTTAGTTTTGCTAAAGAGTAGGAATATGGAAAAATCAGAATGCTAATATTGTTTTTCTGTACCATATGTATCATCTGGTGCTTACCCCTTTGGAGACCTCTGCTCTAGGCCAAGGGTTCTTAACTCAGGATTTATTGCTTATGGGTGATTGGTTTTCAAGGGATAAAAAATAGTGACCAAAACTGTAATCAGATCTCCAAGAAACCATTAAGAACCACTGCTATAGGTAATGAATAGATAATGAAGAATTTTACAAAGGAGAACATGAAGGGATTTAAAGTTTAGGATGCTACTTGGTGGCAGAGTGGAGTGTGGCTTGGAGAGACCGAGCCTGGAGGTAGGACAGTGGGGGGTTCGCTCTCTCAGTGAGGCAAAAGGTGACAAGGGATTGAACCCAGGCATTGTGAGTGGGATGGAAAGGGGAAACTTGTGGCATATGAAAGTTAGCATGTGCCACAGCGAAAGGCTGCAGGATCTGAAACCACTAAGCAGGTGTTCATAAAGGCAGTTTATAAAGAAAATATGCCCGCAAGAGGAAGTCAGATCTCAGATCTAAGACACTTCAGGTCCTCTGTCCCTACTTTTTTTTTTTTAAACCACGTGTTCTTTCTTTTATTTTTTATTCTTTTGCTATTTTTTTTTCCCTGGAGATTCAAGCTGGGAGAGAAAGGAGAGATTCAGTGACAAGTTATCAATATTTTCTAAAAGAAACCTAGCCATTTAGTAATAGAAGAAGGGTGTTGGGAAAGAGGAGCCGTGGAATAATATTGGCACCCCCAATAAATCCATGATCTGCTAAACATCTTCTGGGTTAGAAAATATAATTGATCTGAATTCCACAGCTGTGGCTTCTTTAAGAAGGGTAAGATGTTTTAAAGTCCACCCCCTGCCCTCTCCCCCGACCCCACCCCTACCCTGCTTTCTTCTGGAATTTTGATTTCTTTCCTTCTATTGTGATGAACATTGCTTTGGTTTTGTCTAGGCTGAGCTGTGTCTCCTGATCAGTCTCCTATTTCTGCTTATATCATAAAGGCACAAATTTTGTAGTGCTTCATACCTTACCTAGCCTCTTCACATGGGCTTTCTTACTTAACCAGCTCCTTGGGCATTGCTCTGAGTGTCCAATTCAGCTGAAAATATCATCTGCATGGCATTGCTGTCACAGTAGATTCTCAAAGTTGTAGTTGTCATCTCTTGGAGGTTCAGATAAGAAGATGAGTGGGGCACAGGAGCCGTGCACTTCCCCCTTGAAGTAATGTGGGGACAGAAAAGAGGCAGCTCTGTTTCAACAAGAGACTCTTTCAGTCCTTGCATGGCCTCATGTTTCTTGACATGCTAACCAGTCCAGAAACAGCAATGTCAGTGCAACTGGCCTTTCCCCACTGCTTCTGTAGAGGCTGATGTTATTCCTGTGGCCCAGCCAGGGCACCATGCTGAAGAACACGGAGCCAGTGTGCTGTGGGAGTTGAGGCTGCTCTCAAACTTGGCCAGTTCCTTTCCAGACACAGTCACTTCCCACTGGAAGTGAGCCAAGCTGGAGGATGGGCAGGGAGAGGATGGGATGTTCCGTACAACATCTACCTTTCTAAGTTCAAGAGGCATTGTGGATTGTTCCTGTGAGATTTTGTGGACTGTTAAGATTTATTCTATCAGTGGCAATAAAGTGAGATCTTATGCTGCAATTATTTCCAAACTGGTTGATTTTATCTCTGTAGCAGAACTCCTGGCACATGGCCACAGGTGTGCAGGTAACCTGAAGATATCTGACTCAGTGATCACTGTTTTTTGGTAAATGGAGAAAAAGGGCTCTTAGCTGGCTTCAGAGTCTGGTTTCAATCTTGTGTGGTGATTGTTGGGAATTATTTCCTGGATATTTAATTTTTCATTTGAAAAACTATGGTAGAGGTCTACAAAGATAGTCCCTCCCTCTCTCCCCCCTCCCTCCTTCCCTCCCTCCCTTCCCTCCTTCCCTCCCTCCCT
>NW_012114600.1:770433-871199 GCF_000951035.1 Colobus angolensis palliatus | reverse complement strand
CTTTTTCTTTTCTTTTCTTTTCTTTCTTTCTTTCTTTCTTTCTTTCTTTCTTTCTTTCTTTCTTTCTTTCTTTCTTTCTTCTTTTCTTCCTTCCTTCCTTCCTTCCTTCCTTCCTTCCTTCCTTCCTTCCTTCCTTCCTTCCTTCCTTCCTCTCTTCTTTTCTTTCTTTCCTTCTTCTCTCTTTGACATTAGGTAGAGCTGGACTGTAGTTTCCTCTCAGTGACATATTAATTGTGTGCCTTGAGGAAGTTGATTCTCTTCTCTAAGCCCTTGTTTTCTCATCTGTAATGACATCTGCTTTATCATAGAGTGATATTCATTAATCATCAAGGATTGGAAATGATAAGTAAAGCACTAGAATAGTTCCTGTCACATCAAACAAGCTTGCTAAATGAGAATTATCATTTTTCTATATAAATTTCACCCATGTGGCTTGCAGTGACTTTGTAGAGGAGCGAATCAAGGTTTCTTGATATGTGAGTCTCATGACTGTAGTAAGAAGCACAGCCAAGTTAGTCAACAAATGTTTATAAAAGTATCCATTGACAACACGGGGCTGTTGTATTAAACATTGTACAAAAAGCAAAAATATAAACTTTCTAGTTATTAAAAACTTGCCATCATATGTGGCAAGACATGGTAAAACATTTAGAATTAAAAAATAAGTATTTCTGTAATTTTCTAGATCCTCTTCTTATAATTTTTAATAATTTTTAAAAAGTCCTGTCATTATTCCTAGATGTCTCTAACCTTTCAGAGATCTCTATGAAGCCAGTGATTCACTTCTGGACCTTTGAAGTTATATGTTGGGGTTCGGCTTTAGGACATTCTCATTCCCATTTGTGATAACCGTGAGCAGAAAGCTGACTCATTGCCTGATTAATACAGATAAACAAGTAATGGGAGGAGAGTGCAATATAATTCACATCTGCCTTAATAAATCAGATTTATTTAACTCTTGTTTAGTTAGCTTTGACTGTGTGAGTCCTGCAGTGTTCTGGAGGAATTTGCAAGTCCCCTCACCTTTGCTGCCTGCTCTTAGAGGGTTACTTTTCCTGTTATCTCCTGACATCCCTGCTTTGTTGTTTCTTTTCAAATCTGAAGCCACCTCTCCATTCATCACCCACTGCCCTTCAGAACTCTTCCTTTGAAGTCTTTCCAAACAGGTGCTGTCTTGCTTCATTTCTGATCGACATTCTGCTAACTCTTGTTTCTTATAGTTGTTCTCCCTCCTGAATACTGACGTGCCTGTCTTTATATAGCCCTAACTGCCTTTGTGTTTCCATGTTCACTACTTGGTGTTTACCAGTATTTATTCTGCCTCCTCCAGGAGAGCTTGTGAGGATAGGGATCCTATGTTGCTTTTTTATGTAATGCCCTACATTGTTATAAGTTAAATGAATTATAAAGACAACGGATAAAGGGCATATCTGGGAAAGCTCTCAATATAGTTCTTTTTGTTTTTTAGTGTAGCAATTTTCATCTTAGTCTGATCATCTTACTATTAATAAAAACTTATTAGGCAAAGGTTCCAAATTATATCTTGCAGGAACGTGCACAAGTTTGGACTGGTAGATGACTCATTGCCTCTGAAGAATTAAATAGTGGTGGTGTACTGAGAAAGTCAGCCTGAGAAATTGAGAGAGAAAGAGATCGAGAGATACTAAGTCCTGCTGCAGGCAGAACCCATTAAGTGAGGCATTCCGGGGCCCCTTGTAACTTACCAATAACTCTCCCCATTTGTGTGGTACAAATGACAGGAAGATGAGGACTTTAGGCTATCTGATGGGAGAATGAAGAAAAGGGACCACAAGTACTCCTCCCTCTGTCAGTCTCATGTCAACCAGTAGTAGTGGTAATTACCACCATTGCTGAGCCCCTTACTAGAGTAATAGCAGTATAGTAATAGTATATCCAGATACTATGCTATTTTAAGAAAATAAATGCTATCACTTTCACTCCTCACAAACCACCTCTGAAAAATTTTCACAATTTTATGCAAGAGAACACAGAAGCTCAAGGTCACACCGTTAGTAGAGCATAGAGTCAGGCTATGTGTCCAGGTCTGTCCAATCTTAAAGCCTGTGCTAAGTCTTGTCCTCACCTATTTACCTGTTTATTTTGACTATTTTGTTGGGTATTTTTTTTCCTTTGGGAAGGGGGAGGATGGAATCTTACATTTTTTGTCTTATATCCAGGACTTAGCATGTTAGGTGTGTTCTCAGTACATTTTTGCTGAGTGAATGGGCCAGTCCAGTCCAGTTGCTCTATGATGGAATGTGGAACTGAGCAGTGTAGTGTCTGGGAAAGGGCCATGTTGAAGAGGTAGGAAGGAGACCTAGGTCTTAGTTCATTCTCTCTTACTAACAAATGATCTTGGGCAAGTCACATACATTCTGTGGGTTTCAGAGTGTTACCTGTGAAACATAAGGGGGTTGAAGAACAACGTAATTTCTCCAATGCCTGATTCTTGTGAGGCATGGAGAAAAGGCCACTAGACTGGACCGCTTTGAACATGTGTTACAGTAAAAGAGAGCAATTTCATGCTTGGGATCAGGAATTCTGTTCTCTCTTTTTATCTCAGAAACCTATATTTGTGATTTATGATAAACTCTTGCATTTTCCAGTGCCATTCTTCCCATTTGCTGATGAAGATATAGCAATCTCTGCATCCTTCCTGGCTGTTTCATGATCTCAAAGTTTTATAGAAGATAAAAATTTAGTAACAATGTAGTAATAATATGATTAAGCACAATGATCATAAAAAAGACCACAAATATCATCTAATGAAAACTCAGCCTCCTCTTCCTTCAACTTCCTCTTCCTCAACTAGAGAAATGTTGAATTGGGATGGCATTTAATGTTCTGGTTTAAATACAGGTATTTTAATATCTTGTAAATATCAGTGCTTATTGCAGTTGAAGAAAAGTATCAAGAAAATAACAGATTATTCAGACATAGACTGACATGCTGCACAATTACCCCAAGTCTACATTTTAACTGATTTTGCTGATGATTCCTACATTGAAATAATTTTCAATCACAAAATTACTCTTGTCCCTTAAAGTGAATTATTTTTCGAGAGGCTAGATTTCAGATATATACATACACACACACACACATGTCTATATATATATGCATGTGTGTATATACATGTATATACATGTTTATATGTATACAGATATACATAGATACATTTGTTTAAAGTCCATCCTTTATAAGTCAGCCGACATAATGTTAATAACATAAACACACACACATATATATGAATATTATTAACATTATGTCAGCTGGCTTATAAAGGGTTGACTTTAAGCAAATTGAGTGTTGAACTTGATGGCCTTGACCATCTCTTGGATTTTTCCTGGGCTCATAATGATCAGAATATACATATTCTAGAAATAAAAATGTCATTAGGGAATGACATGAAACCTTTAACTAGAGTGACCCATGGAAATGTTGATTATTGATGCCTTCCAGGTGTAGGAGGAAGAAAGACAATCTGCCAAGAGCCACATTCTGACATTAGCAGGTTTTGATGAGGGAGAAAGCAGGTAGAGGGCTGTCGAGTTACTAACACAAAGCCACACAAATGGCAAGTGGCAAGGATGAAATGAAAGCCCAGGTCCTTTGAGCTTCTTCTTTTTTTTCTGTTAGAGACGGAGTTTCATTCTGTCACCCAGGCTGGAGTGCAGATGCAGTGGCATGATCATAGTGCACTACAACTTGGAACTCCTGGGCTCAAGCCATTCTCCCTCCACTGCCTCCCAGTAGCTGGGGACTACAGGTGCACACCATCCTGCCTGGCTTTGAGCTTCTCTTTAACTACTTGCTCTCTCTACCACACCCTGACATGGTTTCCTGCTTCTATAAGAGCTGACAACCCTTTCTTGGGTTTGCAAGGTCAAGGTAGAGCATAACTGAGAACTTTGCCCACTGCTTAAATCGTTATTAAGTGGGACTATCACTTCATCCACTGATGGGAGATGGTAGGAAAGGGGTGATCCTTTTGAGAAGCTAAGTAGGGTGAAAAGCTGTGCTGGAAGAAATTGGTTTCTGGCATTATATTCAGGAATATAGCAATTTATTTGCAAAACAATTGTTAGCAGGGTGTCGTGGAGGGCAAGGATGAACGAACTTAAGGGTTGGATTTTCTCTTAAAGGTGCTTCATTTGGCTGAAGCCTGTTTCCTCCCAGAGAATTTTAGTATTGAACAGGCTCATGATGCATATTATTTCCAGGTGTCTACTTTAGAGATCTATGTAGAGATCTACTCTTTTTCCTCCAACATGTTCTGAAGTTCTCCAGTCTATCAGACCAGCATTCTTTCTGCTGCATTTTAAGCTTACTTCCTCTCCTACTTCTGTTTAAACTGATACCTTGCCCAACACTGGTTAATCCCAAGAAAGATCTTGGGACAAATGTATCTATTAGAACACTCTCTTTTTGGCTTAGTTGTCTCCATAATTCCTCTTGTAGGTGACTGGTTATCTTGATCTCTCCCACAATTGGTTTGGAAGCCTGCTCAGCCGCCCCTGTCACTCAACTCTCAAGGATCACTTTTGTTATCAAGCAAATGTTAAAACAGGTGGAACCTGCCAACAGTAATATGACCCACTGAGGAGAGAAGGTGACTCAGTCTTGGCAGCTCAGGTCAGGGTTGAGAGAGGTGACTGTGGGAATCCAAATGAACAGCTTATTTCCAAAGAATGTGCAAAATTCCAGTGTCAAAAATGTGAACAATTCTGTGCAACTGGACACACCTGACACACCTCTGCAGTCTCCTCACCCAAAGCCACCTGTTCTAAGTCAACTTCAGGAGAACCTTGTTTTCTAGCACCCACAGGAGCAGCTCCTACAACTCAAAGGAGAGGTCAAATGGAAGGAGGGTTTGCTCCAAGGCTCGGATATACAGCTCAGGGTTAACAAGAGTTTCCAGTGAAGCCCATGATGAAAGTTTATTATGAAACACTGACGTTTCTCACCTTTTTTTACACTTTCATTTTGCTGACCTGTTATCAGTAATTTACGTGCTACTCACTGTCAAAAAACATGAATAGTTCTTGCAGCCTTCCTTCCCTTTCTTCCAAGCCTCAGAGCTTCTGCTGGGTCAGGTTAGCCCAATCTCAAAAAAACCTTGGAGTTTTTCCAGGTGGTCAGTTCTTTCTGCTCAGCTGCCACCGTGACTTCATACATTTATGTAAAGGAAGAATAATCTAGTGGGGAAAAACTTGGCTGTATTAAGAGAAGATAAGAGTTTGAAGCCAAGTTTCATTAAGTTGATAATTATGTGACTTTATCTCCTTTGAAAAAGCAGCTTTGTCTCCTAGTACATCTGGTTTTAATTTTGTATGATACAGATAAGATACTAGTCACATGGTGATGTACAAGGATGCTCTGAAAATAAACTAAGGCATACTAAGTTCCAAGACTCCTTTAATATAAATCCTACATAAAGTCAGCAAACTGAGGTTATCATTATAATGATGTAAGTGGATGTAAATGCTCACCACGGCTTAACTACATAAACACAAGGAAGAGGAAGAGAGATTTCTTTTGAGTTAAAAAGAATAAGTGGCCAACATCCCCCCTTTTTTATTTTTATGGTGTGTGTACATTAACATTTCTAAATTACTCAATTCCTTCTTGTGAAGGTTTTGCTAAAACCTGTAAGTTTAGACTATCTGATGAAAAATCATATCCTTTTGTTATTGATGTTTTAAAACATTTAAGTATTTTGACCTAAATGCTGAAGAACAAAGTCAATTGTTCAACTAAAAAGGCAGAATGTAAATATTTATTTAGCTTAGGTATTCTCAGAGCATCTATTTTCACAATCAAAATACTTCCTCGCAAATATTTGAGAAAGAGTTATAATACGGCTCTTTGAAAAGCGTGGGAAATTAAGGATGAAATAAAAATGTGACTATAGACTTCCTTCCTCAATTTTGAATAAGATTTCAGTGAGGTTCTCTTATAATTGGATGTTGATTTTATTAGCTTTTTATGTGACTTCATACTGCTTACTTTAGAAAATGTTAATTGCATTTAATAGATACATGGTTTACAGTGAATTAAGTGAAATATTGAAAAACAATTCTTAGAAAATAAAAAATGTTGCTTTCCATTTTATTCCTTTTTGATTTATTTATTCCCAGGTTCTGCAGATTAATTTAAGTTTCACAATTTTGTTTGCTACATATTCTTTTTTTTTTTTTTTTTTTGAGATAGAGTCTCGCTCTGTCGCCCAGGCTAGAGTGCAGTGGCGCTATCTCTGCTCACTGCAACATCTGTCTCCCTGGTTCAAGCAATTATCCTGCCTCAACCTCCCGAGTAGCTGGGATTACAGGCATATGCCACCATGCCCAGCTAATTTTTTGTATTTTAGTAGAGATGGGGTTTCACCATATTGCCCAGGCTGGTCTTGAACTCCTGAGCTTAGGCAGTCCACCTGCCTTGGCCTCCCAAAGTGCTAGGATTACAGTTGTGAGCCACCGCGCCCAGCCACTAGTTATTCACTTTCTTGTTTGAACTTTTGATCATTTATTCCTTTATTTGGCTGCCCATTCATTTGTTAATACACTTATGAAATATTCAACGGCCTAATAATTTGTGTCAGTCACCATTCTAGGTACAATTACATTTCATTAGTATAAAGGCATACATTTTCATTTAGGCATATTTCTTTTATATTTGGCAAACTAATTTGTTTTGAAGCATATTGTAAACACTAGAAAGAAGTTGATATGACTTAGTATGGTAATAAGGGAATGTCTGCAATTCAGGTTTTTGACCAGGTCAGCAGTAATGATAACAGCTTACACCAACAGACCCCTGCCATGTACCAGGTGCTATTCCAAGTGCTTTTCATGAATAAATGAGTTGAATCCTTAAAATAACTGAAGATTAAAATAAGAGAGGAGGAAACTGAAGCAGATACCTCACTTTAAGTGATGCTGTTAAAGTTACAAAGTCTAATAAATGCTGGTGCCAAAAGGACAATATTACAAACGTCAAAGTGTTTTTGTAAGGATTAAAATAAAAAAGTCATGCAAAGTGTTTATATCTCAATAATCAGTAGGGAAAAAAACCCAGATCATAGAATAATTGTTTCTGTGATTGCAGCAAGTGACTCATTTAAAATGCAGTCTCTAGGGTGGACTTAACTCTGTCACCTACTAGCTGTGTGACCCTTCAAAAAAATTGTTTTACTTCTCTGTGCCTCAGTTTCCCATCTGTAAAATGAGCACAATTCCTGCACTATCTAAGTAGGTAACTATGAGGCTCTAGTCTAGGAGATAGGGACTTGACAGTGTGTCACAGGCCATGAAGAACTCTGGGAGTGTAGGAATTTTGCAGCAGTGTCTTTTTTAATGGTCCTACCCGCTGGTGGGACACCCCCCTTTTAAAAGATGCATAGCCTAAATAGTACACAAATCAACTGTTACCTCATGTAGCATTTTTTTTTCCCACTAAACACTTCTGGGTTCTTGGTGATTCTTTTGTAAACCACTTCCTCTTGTTGAAATCTTGAACTAGTTTTCATATAGAAACTAGCTGTTGGGGTGATAGCACATGAGCCAGTTTATTAAAATCATCACCTGGTCTTTGGAGAATGGTGGTCTCTTCTGATTCTTTGTCCTGGATTACAACTCCATCTTGCCACCCACCCCCATCATAGAAACTCATCCTTAAATACTCTTAATTGACCACATCTCTCTGCTCTGTAATTCTAGCTTGCAAAATAAGCTTTCCTAAATATATCATCTGATGACTATTCCAGTTTGCTGTGCTTTCTATTTTTTACATCTTGTGTTATTTGAAGACGTTTATATTTACCTAATCCCCTAGCAGCCCCAGGGGAAAGCAGGATGCCATGAGGCTCCAAGCACGCTGACTGTCTGCATTCATTGGCCAGAAGGAACAGTATTCACTCCTCTTTGGTTTTCACACAAGTCACTACTTTCTTGACTCAACCACACATCCCTTCCTTTGTTATGCTTGTATTTGAGTCATTGCTGCTGCTGATAACCAAATGCTGTTTTGCCATGTTTTTTTCTTTTTTCTACTATTTGGAAAATCTAATGACTTGCTCCTTTTCTGTCCCCTACAGAGAGTGCAGTGGCTCATGCCTGTAATCTCAACACATTGGGAGGCTGAGGTGGGCAGATCATATAAGCCCACGAGATCGAGACCAGCCTGGCAAAACTCCATCTCTATTAAAAATACAAAAATTAGCTGGACATGGTGGCGTGCACCTGTGGTTCTGGCTACTTGGGAGGCTGAGGCAGGAGAATTGCTTGAACCCGGCAAGTGGAGGTTACAGTGAGCTGGGATCACACTACAGCACTTCAGCTGGGGTGACAGAACAAGACTGTGTCTTAAAAAAAATAAATAAAAACTAATATTAAGTTGACTTTCTATTACTGTGGATTTAATTAGTACAGTTAGTGTGTTTTCTATGCGGAAGGGGGATGGAGGAGGGAGGAAAGAAGCTATTATTATAAACTGTAGTATATGTTTTAAAAAGGTACAATTTTTATCTTTTTTTATTCTTAGAAGCAATATATCTCACACTTCAGGGCTAAAATGTACTTCTCTTCCTCTTCTAAAATCCTGGATACAAATACTTGGTTTTAAGTTCTCTTTTCCATTCTAGGACACTTTGCAGCCAAAAGTGGAGGTTGAGCTGATCAGGACGGGTTAGGTAACCTTTGTTGTTGAAGGAAGATTTTGGTGGAAGGATCCCGTCCCAGTCCCTCCCCTCCCCTCTTCTTCCTCTTCCTCCCCCTTATGATTTGCTGAGCTCTTCAAACACTTTGTCCCTGGGATCACCCTCGCCTCGGGGATGAAGTGCTCCAACGTGGCACCCTTATACCTTGCAAGTGCCTTCAGCAGTGCTTCTGTCAGCCTTGGATGGTGTAATCCGGAGCTGGAGGTCTCTAAGCAGTCAGGCTGCTGCGAGCATGATATTTTGGTGTGTTTGCACCAGCTTCCTGTTGCAGAATTTGGGAAGTGAATCTGGTAACTGCCTGAACAGAAACACTTCCCCTTACTTTCTATATCAAAGAGAAGTTATGAAGTTACCTGACATTGTTGTCTCTTTTTAGGAGTAAGGACAAAGCATTGTGTTTTAAGGAGACTACATAAATAGGGAAAGAACTTCAGCTTCAGCTAAAACAGGCCACACAATTTCTTTTAGCCTCAGTTTCCTCTTACGTAAGATGAAGCAATACTATGCCCCTTGCATG
This sequence comes from Colobus angolensis palliatus, assembly GCF_000951035.1. Taxonomy (NCBI): domain Eukaryota; kingdom Metazoa; phylum Chordata; class Mammalia; order Primates; family Cercopithecidae; genus Colobus; species Colobus angolensis. The sequence goes on along the minus strand of NW_012114600.1, from coordinate 861,948 downwards.
GTTGCTATGAGAAGGCAGTGAGATAACTTAAATGAAGTGCTAGGTACCTTGGCAGGGGGCACTCAGTAAGTGGTAGCCATTTCTCTTTTGGAGAATAGGTTCTGTTTTGTATAAATGTTGTGGACTATGTCTTCTGAAGTTTGTTTTGTGAGTTGCAGTCATGTGCTTCATATTTCCAGTATAACCCTTGTACTCTGTGTAGGTGTTTATACCCACCTTTGCCAGTGGAGTGAGAGCTCCTGCAGGAAAGAGAGGCATGGTGTGCTTGCTGATCTATGTGCTGGGGTAGAGAGGCATGGAAGGAAGGGCCAAAGACTTCAGGCTGGAGCCAGGCTATCTGAGTTTAAATTCCGCTGCTAAGTTAGTAGCTGTGTAAACTCAGGCAAGTTACTTAGCTTCTCTGTGTTTCAGTTTCATCATCTGTAGAATAGAGACACTACTGTATACTACCTCATAGAGAGATTGTAAGAATTAAATGAAAAAATTCACAGATATATGTAAAATGCTTAAAATAGCATCTGGCTCAGGATATGTATACTGTTACTATTTACAGCATACATCAGACTCACCATATGGTGAGTGCTCCCTAAATGCAAGCTTGCAAATGAGTGGGAAGTAGAGCATCCCTCTTTCTCTGTGTTCCATAGGGATCCCAAATAGAAGTGTGAACTACACGTGCTTATAAGAGATAGAATATCAAGAATATCAAGTAGAATTTAGATTCCTGTATATGGGAGAATATTCCTCTTCTGCTGGACTCTCTTTCTATTCCTGCTGCATCCTTGATTTCCCTCCCATTTGGTATTCCCAGGGTTCCTGTTTGTATCTCTTTGGTCATATCTCCTGGTCATATCTCTGGTGGTCAGTTCTGTGGGGACAGCACTATGTCCAATTTGTTTAATGTTGTATCAGTAGCTCCTAGCCTCTGGCATGATAGCTTCCAAAAGCATGTTTAACAAATGATACGTGGAACACTAGAAAGTGCTATTGAACGTAAGCAGTTTCCAAGAGACACTATTTGTGCACTTAGTAAGGTCAGTACACTGGGCCAGGGCAGGGGCAGGAATACATGAGAACACAAGTGTAGTGGGAACATATTGTTAATTTACAACCACAGGAAAAAACAAATATGCAGGGTCATAAAGCTTGAGTTAGAAAACAGTCCCATTATTAGTGTTAACCCCAAACCTTGGTATTTAGTTTAGGGTAGAATCTGGGAAGAGAAATCAAATGGGAGATTCAGCCTCAAAGAATCACATGATAAAGACTGACTAAATACTGTAAATTTTTCTCAGAGCAAACTTTTATAATACATGTTTCTCAAATATTAATTGATGGTCTAGTGTCTAAAAGAAATAAGCCCAGGAAGGCTATACCATTATATTTTAAGGCTATATCACTCTAACAACTCCTTGAGAGTTATGTCAATGTCCAGGATGTTTTGTGCCTTAGTCAGGCATATGATATATTACTGCTTGCCTGGCCCAGTGTCTTTTAAGGAATTCTGTGGATCAAGTGTCAGGCCATGGCAGGAGACTTGTTCTAAAACAATTGTCAGCCTGGTTGAAACAACATAAAAAATGTTTCTAAGTTTGCTATGAGTGTTGTTCATGGCACCTCACCACAAAGCTATTTTCCTTTGCATCTTGCAGTTGTTTTCATGGTGGCAACTTCTGCAAAGCATATATGACACCTGACAAAGGATGTCATGGCAGGTTGAGTGGTGTATCTGTAAGTCTTTCTAATTTGGCAGTAAAATTTTAAAGCAAATCCCAGAAAATCCTTGTTGATCTTTGACTCTATGCCCATTAAAGTCTTTTATACCCCCAAAGAATTAAGATCTTCAGATAAAATGTGAAGTGCGGCACAAACGAAGACACGTTTGTCAAGTCTTAAAACATGCCAGGACTTGGAGGTGTCACAAGACCTTTTACAAACCGTGTATAGTTTTGTAAATTTAACAAATGACATGAAATTTTATCTTTATAAATGAAACTCCCAATTCTTGTTTTTCTTTCTCAAGTGGAGGCAACTAGAAAAAGAAAGACTTTTTGCTTTAAGATTGGATTTATTTTAGGCCTATTTGTTGATTTTTGGATGTATTACAAGCCCTGGTAGGAGAGGGAAGTTCTGGAGCCAGAAGGACCTTGATCCTGCCTTTGGCACCGATCAGGTGCATACACTGGGGCAAGTCTCTTAACTTTCTGATGGTCAGTTCCTCATCTGAAAAAGGAATAACATACCTACCTCACATGGTAGTGTCCAGCACATACTGGGCAACATTAATTTTAAAATCTGAATTTAGGTTACTTTTTAAACATACATATGGGTAGAAAGAAAACTGGGCTTAAGCCAGAAAACCAGTCTAGGTCCTGCTACTTCTTAGTTTTCAACAAATTAACTCAGAAACAGAAATTTAGAACTGAAGGGATTTGGAGGGAGCCCAGCCCTCTTGACTTTCAAATAACAAAACTGAAGACCAGAAAAATGATAAGCCTTGCTTAAGGCCAGGCAAGCTAGTGACAGGGCATTGAACATAAACCAGCAGTCAGGGTGCCGAGTCCCAGCCCTTTTCAGTCCTACAGCCCTGCCTTTTGGTAAAAAGCTACACAGATTTGTTATGATTTAATCATGTTTGTTTCAAGTGTCAACCTAATTTGATATTCTTAGTGCCAAAAAGACTTCTTTAGAATAGAAGAACAAAATGACAACCATGACTATTTGACCAGAAGAGAATTATAGAGCAGAGAATCTTAGAGTTCTGACATTAACTCAGAAAGTTAAAGATCAGGGCGGTGACCCTCGGCCTGGACTGATGCATGGACATGCAGTGCCAGAACTTCTCAAAGATTCTCAATCTTTCCCCCCACATCACAGCTGCCTTATTCTGATGGGAAAATAGAAAGGTACCTCTTTGAGGGAAGAGCACATGTATTACATATTGTTTGAAACCTCCACGGTGGCTTGTACAGTGCTTAGCACCCCATTGATTTCTTTAAATGCCTTCTAAATAGTATGGACAATGAAAAACTACTACTAGAATTTTCAGTATAGGGTATTGATGGGATTTACAAACTGAATGCACCGGTGCAATCAGCACCCTGATGTATACACACAGAACATTATCAGCATTCCAGAAGCCTCCTGCATGCCTCCAGCGGGGTACCTTAATCCTCGCTTCTAACAGCGTACAGCATAGACGAGCTTTCTCCTGTTTGTCTACATTTTGTACAAATTGACTGACACAATAGGTACTCGTTGCATTTGGATTCTTATGGGAAATATTCAGATGTTGCTTTGGATCCACAGGAAGTAGGATTCCAAATTGGGGGCCCTCAGTGAAGGACAAAAGCATTTTGTATATTGCAGTTTCATGTTAATGATGGAAAGTGGTATCAATAGAGCACTTGATTAGTAAGAGTGTGTAGGTGTAATTAGGTCTTACTGCCAAGATTTTTGTACCTTAAATGATTCACTACATTTTACAGCAAAGTATAATTTTAGTTAGGCCAATTGACGTAAATAATACAAAATTGAGGAGAGTGAAAAATAAAACCCTTTCCCTTGTGTACTTTCCTTTGAAATTGTTTTTAAGCAAATTTTATTTTTTTATATAATGTTCAGAAAAGAATGATAAATTTTCTAAATAAATAATCCAAATAAAAAGAAATTCTGAATGATGAACCCAGATCATTCTGTCTTCATTATCTTTATATTTCTATTATACAACTAAATGGCTGACACATAGTATGCATTCAATAAATGATGACTGCTAGAATAAGTGAATAATTAAGTTAAAACATGATGACAAACCAGGACATCACAACTTATTCTAGAGAATATATACCAGCAGAGTAAACAGCAATACTGGGAGCCTTAACACTCTGTACATAAATGAAGACCATTTGGAAGAAGTTTTGCTTTTCAGATTTGGAGTCATGCAATTGTAATCCTCCAGTTCTCATGGTAGAAGAGATTGCTAATTATGTCTCGGTATCCCTTTTCTTCTTCTTTTTGTAATAGAATTCCTGAATATTAGCAAGGCACATGGCTACTTGACTAGATATAATATTTCACAGCATCCTTTGGAGCTACAAGACTGAGTCCTTGTCAATGGAAAGTGACCAGAAGTAATGCAGGCATCTTCTGGATTTCACTTTTAAAAAACAATTTCTGCTGACTGGGAAATGATAACAATAGAACAGCTGAAGAGAGTCCATAAATGAGTCCCATATCTGTAGTAGAATCTCTGCTCACCTGTGGATTGTTAAGTAAGAGAGAAACAAATTTCTATGTTATGAAGACACTCTACTTGGGGTGGGGGTCTTTTTTTTAAAGAATACCTTAGCATATACCCTAATTAATATAGAAATTTGAACCAGAAGTGGGGTGTTACCATAACAAAAAGCTAAGTTTTGTGTCATTGAATAGCAACAGGCAGAGGGTGACATGGGCACGAAATTTGATCTAGAAACATTGGTAACACTTGTTATTCTGTGATATGTAATTTGCTAAAACAGTTACCTGTCATAACTTGAAAGACAGGCTATGCACCTACTGACCTTTAGCTCAATGGGAAAAACTTTGCATATAGATATATATTGGCTAGTCCTCACTACTTTTAACAATGTATTATAAGAAGAAATGGAAGTTATGGAATTATTAGCCAGCAAGCAAAGACAGAAGAGAATATAGCTCTGATAAGGGAGGTTCTTATTACCTATGGCTTGTAATCTAATGTGTTTGAAAGACTCAATCATACAGAGTTGGAAAATCTGTTTGTATCCCAAACAGCAGTAGACAAGTTTGATGATGGAGGCTTTTTTCACGTGCCTTTTGTTAAATATTCAATTGCCAACTGTTAAGTGCCTTCAGTTGGCTGGACAATTGAAGCCAGTCCAGAGCAAAGATTAAATTGAAGATGCTCCCTTCCTGTTTCACATGGTTGCCACTAAAGTTAGCCAACATTAAATGAAAGGAAAGAGAGACAAGCTGAGCACAGAGACCAGGAGATAAAAGAGAAGACTTGGCTTAAAAACTGTGACCAGGGACAAACTTTGGCTATTCTGACTTTCACATAGAATCCAATAGATTAGAATCCTATTCAAAAATAAGGGTGACTGTGGTGTCTATTTGCAAAAAGAAGTGTGTGCGTAGATATTGGGAGGAGGGGTAGACATGGCAGAAACTGATAATTTACCCTAGTAACTAACCATTCTTCCTTTCTTTAACAAAATGCACCCCAAACCACCCTAGTTTTAGGGCACATGGTTGCCTACCTAGTGACTATATTCTCTTAGCCTTCTGTGTGACTAGGGATTGCTATGTGACTCAGTTACAGCCAGTAGTACATGAATGGGAGTTTTTTAAGTGTTTGAACATCATTGAGTATTTATTCCACTTCCCTTTCTGCAACTGGCTGAGAAATAGCAAACAACTGGAGATGCCTCGGGCGAAAGAGAGATGTTGCATATTGACAACAATAGAGCCACTCCACATCTGTGATACCACCCACTTCTGTATTGTTACATAAAGAAGCATAAATTTCTGTCTTATCTAAGCCACTCTATTTTTTGAGTGTCTTTGTTTCAGCAGCTTAACTGTGGTCTAATGAACATATAGGCTTCTGCACACTGTCAGGTTCAATATAAGAAAAGAGAAACAACTTTAAGTATTTGAAATGGAAAGATATTTTACAAAACTGACTGACCAGGGGAGCTACCAACTCTGAGACCAGCAATGGAGCTATGTCAGGGTCAAGAACCTAATGTTGCTACTATCGCTGCCATGGCTTCTGAACACTAGGTCCTGGAATGTGGTGCTAGGAGCCTTACTCTGGTTGTCAGCAGAAATAGCCAAGAAGGGATAGGAAGGTGGTGTCTGCCTTCTATATCTTCATGCCACACTTGTGTGTATCCACCTTTTGGGACCCAATTTCCTTCCAGGACTCTAGCTGCAGGGAGATCTTGAAAATGTTGTTTTTGTCTTTGCAACCTCTCCAGTGAGAATGAATGGAAATTGAGTGAACAAATCCATAGTTCCAGCCCTCAGTTATCTCATAGTTAAATGGAGATGGTATGTTACCCACCTCAAAGGGCTACGGGGAGAATTAGATGAGATTTAATAAATGGGAAGTACATATGTATGTTTGGTACATATTAAAAATTCAAAAATATAGATACTATATTATAATATCATTTAGTTACTTAAAATAGCATGCCTATTTGCCACATGCTTGTCTCTTTCACAAAAATGATTGGCTGGCTAGGGACTGGTAAGTTTGATAAGAATCCCTCTTTCTGTATTATAATGTAAAAGTAGCAACATCTCTATTATTACAAAAGCTACCACTTGAAGGTAATTTTTTTTTTTTTTTTTTTTTGTGAATGCTAAAGGAAGTGAGAACCCTCCCTGGTTTAACAATAGAGGAGTAAGACTAGAGAAAGCAGCAGGGGTGCAATCATTTTTACCGTCTTCAGGAATCAGCATTCTGTTTTGAAACAATAGAAATCTATGGAAGGATATTAAGTTGGGGAGAGGCATTATCAGATTTGCCTTTCAGGAAGCTGTCTCTGGTGAAATGGAGAATACATTAGAGGAGGGGTGGTTAGTGGGCAGTTGCAGTAATTTAGGCAAGCAATGGTAGTAGCTTAGACCACAAGAGCAGTGGCTCTGGGAGGGGAGACAAGCAGTTTGGGAGGTGTTCTCAGCAGAACTTGGTGATTGCTACCTCTGAATCCTGTCAAGGAAACTTTGGAGTAACAGAAAAATTTATGTTTCTCAATTAATATGTGGATACTTATTACCTGGTATGAATTAAAAGCCTGATTCTGATTCATACAATTAAATGAGAGTAAAGGAAGATGATGTCGTCATCTTTTGTTGGTTTACAACTGTGAAGGAAAGAAATATTTTATAAAGTTTTCTATGAACTGGGTTCAAAGTTATTTAATGGCTGAGTGTGAAAGGCTTTCAAAGCATAATTATGCTGCACTGTTAAGTATTAGTGACCAAAATGTTGATAAATTGCTTCATGTTAAGTGACCAGACCTTTTAATGATTTACACACTTTATTCAGGCTACCCTCACAAGATACTTTGCACAGGGAGGCCCCGTGTTAAAGTATAGAGAACGGTCTGGTTGCATATGCTGCAGATAATCTTGCTAGAGCCTTATTTCTCTAATCTGTTTGGATCTTCAGTCAAGGATAACACCATTATGAGAGTATTCTTATGGTTCCTTTTTTCTTCTTTTGAGGTGGAGTCGCTCTGTCACCAGGCTGGAGTGCAGCGGTGTGATCTCGGCTCACTGCAACCTCCACCTCCTGGGTTCAAGCAATTCTCCTGCCTTGGCCTCCTGAGTAGCTGGGACTACAGGCGTGTGCCACCATGCTCAGCTAATTTTTGTATTTTTAGTAGAGACAGGATTTCACCATGTTGGCCAGGATGGTCTTGATCTTTTGACCTTGTGATCAGCTCGCCTTGGCCTCCCGAAGTGCTAGAATTACAGGCATGAACCACTGTGCCCGGCCTCTTATGGTTTCTTTTAAGTGGAGTAGATTATAAAGTGTGGCATACCCTGTTTTAAAATCAGTGATGGCTAAAGTAATTATAGGGCATTGCAAAACTACAGGAATAGATATCAACTCAAGTGAAAAGAAGCCGTTCAGTTCCGTAGCAAAGCGTTCTCGTCAGCTCTGTCCCCACATCACTGGTGGCGAATGTTGGCATTGCTGGTATCATTACAGGTAAAAGGTCAGTCACATTCCAACTTCCTTAGTCTTTAGTATTTCCTGTACAGTCTAAAAATATACTGGGAGAAAGTTGGCTGAGTTCAAAGCATAGGAGAAATCTATTTCATCCTGAGGACAGTGGCTGCACTTTGTTCAGTGTTTAATAGTGGAACATTAAGAGAAGCGAGATTATTTTAACAACTCCAAACTCTTTGATTCAATTAAAAAGCATTTACTGGATTTGGTGCTTATGAAGATGTTCCTGATTCTTTTCTGCCTGCTCTGATGGTCTAAGAGTTGATTTCCATCCTCCCAATCCTTCTTGAATCTAGCAAAAAATGTACAATTCAGAATAAACCTGGTTCTTAGACAGAGTATCTTTTTACCTGTTACGATTTTTAGAAGGTCAATTGTTAAATATGTCATTTGTCTGTAAGTGTGGCTAGTAATTTTGCCAATTTTATTTCTTTACTATATATTTATTGAATGCCTACTATGTATAGGGCTCTCTTGAGCAGTCAAAGTTTTTCAAGGACGTACTCTACTGAGGACAAATTTTCCTAAATTCTCACAGTCCCTATGTTACATACAGGGAAACCATCTGCTCTCTAGTCAGGAAAAAATCAGTTACCCTTGGTGACAGACGGATCACCTGATCAGAGTTCCACAGATGAGCCAGATGAGTTGTTTCCCAACCTACCCCTCTTCATTAGTCATTTTCATGTCATGTGTGATTACCTGACTTAGAATAATGTAAAATAGCCACAACACATAAAATATTATTTTAAATAGGTACTCTTAAATAATTTGCCAATAATCTTATGCTTTGCCAAGTCTTTAAAAAAATAGAAGTTTAGATTAGATCTTTAAAATAACACACAAAGAAATGAGAGATGTAACTTAAAAAGGCAACCTTATTTCTAAAGATTTTCAACTTTTTGTTTATTAACAATTAATAATTTATTAAAGTTCTTAAGGAATCTCTTTCCAGCTTAAAATCATAGAAAAAAACAAGTAGGAGAATTCAGGAGTGTGATTCAGAGTTGCCTAAAGAGTATGCTAAAAGTCAACTTTTTTATTCCCTTAGGCTTGATATTCACAACACATTTCCTTAAATGTCAGCATTTTGGTTCAATTTATTTTTTCCATTTACAGTTTATTTTTCTTTTCAATTGCAAAGTAATACATGTCCATTCTCATGATATAAAAATGGATAATATAAAGTATGTAGAATAGAAAGCACCATAGTACCAACCCTCCATCTCCCCTATCTTTCTACCAATTCCACCTGGGAACTCTTCATTGTTTATAGTTTGGGGAGTACATTTCCATTGCTTTTCTCTGAATTTGCAAGAAATTCTATTTCTAAAATGCGACCGCATTTTGCGAAGAGAATACTGCATACCCTCATCCCACTTTCATGAGAAAGACCCTGCAGGTGAAAGAAAGAGTGGAAGGTAAGAGCAAATTAATATTGGATTAAATAAAATCTCCTCAGGTTACTTTTGTTTCTGGGACTAGCTTTAGAGTATTCTCATTGTCTGCATTGTCTGCTATGGGCTGAATTGTGTCTCTCCAAAATTCATATGTTGAACCCCTAACCCACAATGAAACTGAATTTGGAGATAGAGCCTATAAAGTAATGATTAAGGTTAAATGAGGTTGTAAAGGTGGGGCCCAGATATGAGTGCTTGAGCTCTCTCTCGCTTTCTCTTACACAAAGGTCATGTGAGCATACATTATAAAGGCAGCTGCCCACAAGCCAGGAAGAGAGGCATCATCAGAAACCGACCATACTGGCTTCCTCATCTCAGACTTTCAGCCTCCAGAATGGTGAGAAATAAATTTCTGTTGGTTAAGCCACCCAGTCTATATTTTGTTATGGCAGCCGAAGCTGACAAATATTGTTTCTCCTTGATGGCTGTGCATTTGGAGGGAGCCTCTGTGAACCCTGACTTTCCTCTAGGAGCAGGTTGGGTAGGAAAGTAACACCCATCAGTGGAGTGTAGTTCATACAGATTTGGACCAGACAGGTCGTGAAAAGCGGAAGGAGAGGACTGGGCTCAAAAGACAAACACCAATACTGAAAGGCAAGCTTAGGAGAAATCGACACTGTTAGGAGGAATTGACAAAGTAAATCTTATGACAAATTTCAAAATTAAAAAATTAAAAAATCCTAACAGAAATAAAATGTCTCATTTGGATAATTTTTTAAATCTTCTAAGTGCTTTTCTATCTGTCTTCTCATTCGATCCTCAGATTAATGTTTGAAGTTAGAGTTTATAATTATTATTTATCTCAGCTTGTCAGCTGAAGAAACCAAGAACCTAATAATTTAATTAAATGACTTGTGTAAGTTTTAACAGTTAATTTGCAACAGAGTAAATCTTATGAAAATTTCAAAATTAAAATACTGTAATAATGCAGAAAGTCTATTTTGGGAGCTGGCCAAAATTATAATGGACATATTTTTTGATCTAAAGGGGCCCTTATTAATTTGCAAGGCTTTGCTATGGTTATCCACATGCTAAAAACTCCCACATGTCCATTCCCCTCTGACTTCTGTGAGCGCCAGGCTCATATATCCAGTGCTTATTTGAAGCTCCTCTTGTATTCCTCACAGGCATCATGAATGGAATGCAGAGTTACCAAGGACTGAAGAACCCTCAGAAAAGGCTGTGGAAGAGTCCCCTTGCTGTTGCACTTCCCCTGATGCTTCTGACCCCAACCCTGGACATGGTCACCATGGCTCATAGACATGAGTCACTGAGTGTATAGATGTGGATCTGAGGGATTTGGGGTTGGGTTCCCAGCTTGTTTATAGATTTGACTTCATAATGGTGATTTGTGTTTATTTCAGTGCTTGAGTCAGGAGGTTTGCCTGACATCCTGAAGACCAAGGTCTTCTCTGTGGAGAACTGTCTAGCACTTGTGACAGCTCTGAGAGTGTTTTTAAGAACAGGTTGATGCGTATGCTCTGTATTAATTTTTTTATAGATTTGAGGGTGGGTAGTCAGCCATGCTCTGTTCATCTTTGGATCTTTTGCTGAATTCTTAGTTAAGTTTGTAATCTACATTAATGGCAACAGAAGGGTAAACTGACTAGGAGGGTTATTACATACTGGTTTGTTTTGCCAAGGGAGGCAGCACAATCCATTTTCTGGATGGTTTTGGCACGATTCTTCCTGGCACCTCAGAGATGGGCACTGTGATGTTATATACACTCTTGTACCTGGTTATTAATCTGGGTGTTTTGGATGAACATAAAGTAAAACATGCAGGGAACCGCTAATGCATTGTAAGGTGGTAAATCATACCTCAGCTTCTCATCCATAGTGATTCATTGGGAACATTTTCCCCCAGTGTTTTGGTTCCATAAGCAAATGAATCAAATTTCAGTCTCACAAAGATTTCCACTCATCAGCAAAAACTTACTAATTTTTTGCCTGTTCCAAATTACAAATTAGCTATATTATTCTTGTTACTATTCAAATAGAACACCATACAATACATTCAGTTTCTCTACTTGATCCAGTTTCTGTGAAAATTTAACAAATATAATCAAATAGACTAAGCATAAGAACTTTTATGAAATTCCACATGGTATTTATTTGGACTGGTGTGTGATCTTTGGTAGGTCTCTATTTACTTATTTTGAAGGAAGCCATTATTTCTTCCTTTTATTTTTATATATGCAAGGTACAACTTCAGAGTCTCATTTGCCTGTGAATTGAGAGAGTTCAGTGGACTCATGGGAGACTTGGGTTCTGGCTTTCGACTGCTTTGTTGCTTCCATGAATCTCTGATATTCTTACTCCTGGTAAAGACAACCTCTCACTAAGAGTCACCAAGCAATCAGAGCAAAGATTGAGTTTCTCCCTTTCCAAAGCCAGTAAGTCAGTCAACAAACAATTCCTAAGTGCCCGCTAAGCATTGAGCTCACCCTGGAGGCACAGAGGCAGACAATCTTGATTGTGCAGAATCAGTTGGAACAAGGTTATCTGGATAGTGGCAAGGGAGACAGAATGAGAGGAAACAGAGGATTTGCACGTAATTGATACTTTCAGTTAGATTAAAAAATACATTTGAAGTTTGGGATTCAGCATCCCAAATCTAGAATAAGGGACCAGGAAGGCCCATGCCTGCTTTATAAAGATCATTGATAGATTGTTACCGTGGGGCCCATGGGAGGATCAGTAGGAGGGCAAGCCACACAAAAATAGAAAAGAGAAAAAATGGCCCCAAAGTATGTATATAATTGGAGTTTTACACTTAAAAATTTTTTCTATATACGCAAAGAAGGTATGTTTTAAAAAAGATGAATGATTGTTAGAGCCAGAAGTGACTTTAGGAATACTTGGATTTAGAAATTTTCTAACTTTGGCGTACATCAGAATCTCTTGGGAGTTTGTTAAAATAAATACCAATGCACAGATCCTAACCTGATGGCCAAGACCTGCTTTCCTAGGTAACCCTAAAATACACTGAGGTTTGAAAACCACTTATTAGTCTAGTTTTTATTTTACAAAGAATAAAACTCGCATCCAGAGGGTTTAATATACTCACCCACGGTCATATCAATTCCCTTCCTAGTTTAATCTCTATTGGCTGTGTGCCCAGACAGGAAAAAAAATGCATCCACTTTGGGAAGTGTCCAGAGATAATTTTTTTTTTCTGTCTTTTGATAGAAAAGAAAGGAAATGTACAAGCAAATTGGGAAAAAATTACTACATATGTATTTGTGAGTATAGCTGCTAGACATATAGATAAATATTGCATCAGGGAGCGCAGATTCAAGTTGCCCTGAATATACACTCCCCATAGATGTCTTTTATGGCTATAAAATTTTGTGATAGATGAAACTATTAATAGATATTTTCTACTTTCTCAGTTTTGCTTACAATTAAGAAAAAGATATTTATTTTTTGAACTATACACACCAGGGATTATAGGGTGTTAGGCATAGTTAACTGAATTTCATCATCACCCCTAATATAGTTGAGTAGGCCAGGCTTATTGCTTTAGATGAGGAAGCGAAGAAAAGTGTCATACTTACCACATTAAGATATTAATACATTTATTAGAATTATAATGGAAATGGAAAGTTCCTGACACTCTCATTAGTGCTGGGCCTACAGCCTCAGTTTTCACAAAAGATCTAGAGTTCAAGGTACCAAATTTTATCAAAATAAGTTTGGGTTTAAGTTCACCAACTTGCCTGTAGCCTCCTCATCCTTTCTGGCAATGATTAACACTAGTGTTTAATGCACGTACTAAAGTGTGTTCTTTAAACTCTCTTACCAAACAGAACTTCCTTTTTATGTAATGAGTCAGCTCTATGGGTATTTGTAGCCAGGGGAATTGCCTCTCCACTGGTGGAGATATGGAACCCAGCTGCCAGGGTAAACAGCCACTTCCTAATGTAATTGCTCAGAAATGCTGGAGGAGAAAATGTAAGAAAAGAAATTGCTCTGTCTTGTAAACAGTCAACTGTGTTTTACAATAGTGTACCAGCACTCCAAACCATTCATCAACTTGAGTAATGATGGCTGGATTTCACTGTTAGGTTTACTTGGTAGTCACATTAATCCTTCTCTTCTGCATGATGTGCCAGATTTCTTTGATGACAAACAGTCCACCAAGGGCCTAAATAGGGTTTTAGGAGCAAGCTTTTAATCAGACTCAAACTTATCTGAGGCCATTTCGGCTTTCTCTCTTCTTGAGTGAGGCCAGAGGAAATAACTTCTCAAGTTTGAGTCAGGACCATTTAGGGACTTTTTTCTTTATTTTAATTTTTCTAATGATATCATTACAAATTATTTTAAAAAATAGCAGTTAATTAAGATAGAAAATAAGCCAGAATCACATAGTCATAGCTTGCAAAGAACCTCCTAGGTTCATACATCAGTGACTTGAATTGTTCCGTTCCTCTCCACGGGAGCAATGGTGCTGTTGCCACTGCATGTGTGCTTTCTGTGCCCACAAGAATGTTAAGCGTTCATCCATAATTCATATTTATTTATTTTTTCTTTTTTGAGACGGAGTCTGGCTCTGTCGCCCAGGCTGGACTGCGATGGCTTGGTGGATGTTGGCTCACTGCAACCTCCACCTCCTGGGTTCCAGCAATCTTCCTGCCTCAAACTCCTGAGTAGCTGGGACTATAGGCATGAGGCACCATGCTGAGCTAAGTTTTGTGTTTTTCGTAGAGATGAGGCTTCACCATGTTGGCCAGGCTTGTCTTGAACTCCTGACCTCAGGGGACCTGCCTGCCTTGGCCTTTCAAAGTGCTGAGATTACAGACGTGAGCCACCTTGCCCAGCCCAGAATTCATATTGAGAGGAAAACTTTCGGAGGTGATTTCACCTGATCATTGATCAGCCTTCCCACAGTTTTATAGTGTTAAGTGAGCTTTATGTGTATGTGAGTTTGTGGTATCTTCATTTAGTTAGCTGGATATTGATATTTTTAACTTGTTAGCATCTGTTAAAAAATTCACAATGTGCACATACAATATGTTGAATACAAATATCCTTCTTTCTTTTATTTTCCAGCCATCTTATTCCTTTTCCAATCACTGTTAATGGTTTCTCATATTTACTTATGGGGGTATGTTGAATATTTGCAATCATATGCATATATAAGGATATGTGCATATATTTTTTAGTACAGGTGATCGCATTCTCTATACACTGCTCTGAACCACACTATTTTCCCCTTAATCATATCTTGGAGATCGTCCCATCTCAATATTTATTAATATTGTCTTAATCTTCCACTGTGGGACATTTAGGTTATTTTCAATCTTTTCCTATTACAAAGATGCATTTTCATCTGTGGGAATATATTTATGTGATAAATACCCAGAAGTCAATTTCTGGTTCTAACAATATGTGTACTTTAAATTTTAGTGATTATTGTCAAATTGCAAAAGGTTATGACAATTCATATTCCCACTAGCAAAGCAAGAATGTGCCTTTTTCTATAAATACTTGCTAACACAATGTGTTAAATATTTTGATCTGCTTAAATTTACATCTTTTTTATAATGAATAGTATAGTACCTATTTATAATCTAAGTCATTTGTTTTTTCCTTTTCGGTGGACTATTCCAATCCTTTGCCTTTAATTTTTTTATTGATTTAAAGTAGCTCTTTATTTGGGGAATAAATTAGTCCTTGGTTTGTCACGTAAAGTACAATTTCTCTTGATCTTACCTATGGTGTTTTGAGGTATATAGAAACTTATTTTTTATGTAGTCAAATGCATTTAATATTTGATATTATAGCTTCTAAATTTTATGGAAAAATTTAGAAAGGCCTTTTCCACTTTTTTGAGGTTATGAAAAAATTCTTCAATTATTTCTCCTCCTGGTACTCTTATGGCTTTATTTTTCCATTTTAAATATTGGTGTTACAGGAAAGGGGTCCAGATCCAGACCCCAAGAGAGGGTTCTTGAATCTCACCCAAAAAATAATTCGGGACAAGTCCACAGTGCAAAGCAAAAGCAAGTTTATTAAGAAAGTAAAGGACTAAAAGAATGGCTACTCTATAGACAGAGCAGCCCTGAGGGTGCTGGTTGTCCATTTTTTTTGTTATTTCTTGATGATATGCTAAACAAGGGGTGGGTTATTCATGTCTTCCCTTTTTAGACCATATAGGGTAACTTTCTGACATTGGCATGGCATTTGTGAACTGTCAAGGCATTGGTGAGAGTGTAAGCAGTGAGGATGACCAGAGGTCACTCTCATGGCCATCTTGGTTTTGATGAGTTTTGGCCAGCTTCTTTATTGCAACCTGTTTTATCAGCAAGATCTTTATGATCTATATCTTGTGCTGACCTCTTAGCTCATCCTATGACTTAGAAAGCCTTAACTTGAATGCAGCCCAGTAGGTTTTAGTCTTATTTTACCCAGCTCCTATTCAAGATGGAGTTGCTTTGGCTCACATGTCTCTGACATTGGTGTATCTGGAATGTTGGGGCTATGTGGAGTGAGGTAGGGATCCAACATTTCCCACCAGATGGTTGTGAGGGACTTCAGCATGTCTACTGAGCGCTATATTTAGGTCAGCCCTGGGTTAGGCAGGGTGTGACTGGAGAGCAGATGTAACCCTGCCTTGTAGAGCTACACTGGATTCTGAAGGGCACATTCCATTGCCAGTGTGTCTGCAATAAAGGCACTGAGGGGCTCTGCAGAGATGTTAGGAGCCTTATGGGAAGAGGAGAATATTGACTCATTGGAACAGAGTGGGGGTGAGTGGCTATGAGCATGGTGGTATAAATGGGGCAGTCAAGCATTTCAGATAAAGAAAAATAAGAACTTGCTTTTACCATTGGGAATGAAATTAATTTCAATATTTCGTATCCCTGTTATCATTACACAGTGATAGAGGGCATTAAAAAATTTGATTTAGGACAACTCCAAACAGGTTTTTGAGGGCTTATGTTTATCTAACCTCAAATAAATCAAGTAATACTAACATCATCTTATGCCGTATAAATACAAGATTGGGAACTTCCAACAAATGCATAAGGCTCAAATGAGGGTGGTGCCAAAAGGCTACAACTTTGCTTTAGATTTTATACACTTGAGGGTCCAATAAGTCCCATAAAATGGCTATGTTTTTATATTTTTCTTTTAGTCTGTGCTGGGTGTTTGTTTCTTTCAGCTTTAAGTGTTCACAGGAGGGTTGAAGTAAGATTCTTATTACTGAAGTCCTGATGTGTTAAACAGCTCAATTAGAGTAAGAGATTTTCCAGTCATTTCCAGGACATTTGCTGACTGGTGTCACTAAAAGTTCATGGGCTCCACCTTCAACTGGACTCTCTGTGCTGCCTCATAATCTGGCTTTCCTGGTCTGCCCTCTCCTCTGTTCTCAACTGACTGGAGTACATGTCTATCAACATTTTGTATTTCCATTCCTGCAGTGCCCTGTGAAGGAGAGAAGTTTTGGCTTTCTGATTGTTGGAAAACTAGGAACAGGCTTCTGAGGGTTTATGCTCATTCAAATGTAAATACAACCTTGTTTATTTTTTTTTAAATGGGGGCAATTCCACACATTCCCTGCCTTCTCTTCACTCACAGCACAAGCTCTCATTTCTGTGGCTTAGAGAAAAAAGAGGCCATCAGAGAGGAGCTCCGGCAACATCTTGCTATAGAGCCTTGCAGTTTGTCTCTGTGCATTTACCTTTTCTCCCTTTCCCTCTCATTAAACAAGAGAGCATTCCTTCCTTTATCCAAGGCCAATCATCCCACCTCTTACCTGGATTTTGTCACCTCTCATCTTCTCAAGAACCCTGCTCCTTTAACTATCCTCTCTCAGGATATCAACCTTTACATCAATATATAGTCACCCTCAGAATGTTCTGTCTTACAAGCAAATAAATATGCAGAAACCCTGCCTTGACGGCATCTTCTTCTCTTTGATTCATAGCCAAACTTCCTGAGAGTTGTCCATATTTACCTCTCCTTTACTCTCACTCTTCAGCATTCTATAAGTTCCCTGAAATGGTTCTTGCCAACATCTTTAACAAATGCTCAGTCTTTATTTTTCTTGAAGTTTGGGCCGTTAACTGGGACCTCTCCCTCCTTCCTGGTGTGCTCTTCTTCCTTCCCAAGACTCCTCTCTGGCTGCTCCTCTGGTGTTTCTGAGACTCTTCCTCCTTTGCCCATCTTCCAACACCGGGCTTCTTCGGGGTTCCCTCCGAGCTTCTCATTTCTCCTGACATTATGTGAGCCAGCCCATGTCCAGCACTTCAAGAACAACCCATCTGTGGTTAAGATCTTTGAATTTAGAGCCAGCCACATTTGAATTTTACTCTCAATTCCTACTCTTACATGTTTTGTTATCTGGACAAGTCAGTTATCCCTTATAGTCTTAGTTTTCTCATCTTTAAAATGGACACAACAATTCCTACCTCACAAGGCTGTAGTTGGGAGTAGATTTTATTAAATCAAATATATTTTATAAAATCACTTCATTTATGCATTCAACAAACACATTGGAGCCTATATTATATTACAGGTACAGGTACTTTTGTACTTTTTTTTTTTTTTTAACTGTGACATACAATAAATAATACAATTTATAATGCCACCTAGGACACATATACACAAGCAAATTTTCATTAAGAAAGTCCTGGCCGGATGCAGTGGCTCACACCTGTAAACCCAGCACTTTGGGAGGCTGAGGTGGATAGATCACCTGAGGTCAGGAGTTTGAGACCAGCCTGGCCAACTTGGCAAAACCCCATCTCTACTAAAAATACAAAAATTAGCCGGGCATGGTGGTGGGTACCTGTAATCCCAGCTACTTGGGTGACTGAGGCAGGAGAATCACTTGAACCTGGAAGCTGGAGGTTGCAGTGAGCATCATGCCACTGCACTCTCCAGCCTGGGTGACAGAGTGAGACTCTGTCTTTAAAAAAACATGCTGAGCAAAGAGGAAAAAGCCCCTTATAAAACCATCAGATCTCATGCAACTCACTCACTATCATGAGAACAGCAGCATGGGGGTAACTGCCCCCATGATTCAATTACCTCTCACTGAGTCCCTCCATGACACTCCAAATTCAAGATGGAGTTTGGGTGGGGACGCAGTTGAACCATATCACTGGGCCTGATTAATCACCTTATTGCTGAATATTCCATCTGAGAGCTCTGTGGGCATTTCAAACTCAGCTTATCCTATATTGAACATTCAAAGGTTGTTCGTCTTCTGTGCTTCCTATTTCAGTGAGTGGCACTACCATTTAACCTGATGTTCATTTTCCACCCCATTCTCTCCCTTTTTCTACCTTCCTATCAATTGCAAAGTCCTGTAATTGTCATTGTCATTGTCATTGTCCCTTCAAGATATCTGTAAAATATGTCTACTGGTCTACATCCTTGTAGGATATCTCTTTAATTCATAGACTCATAGTGGTTTCTTTGCCTAGTCTATCTTTTTACACTGCAGCCAGAGTTATCATTCTAAAACATAAATACAACCAAGTCACTCTTCGGCTTAAATCTAACCATGTTTCAGATGGTTCTCAGATTAAAGTAAAAACTTTTTTAACAAGAATTTACAAAACCCCTTTTTACCATATGCAAACCTATTTTCTGCAACTTGAGAGTGCCTTGCTCTCTATTCTTCAGGTATCTGCAAATAGCATTTCTTCTGCATAGGATTTTCTTTACTCCATCCTCCCCAACCTTTTGGATGACATCCTTGATCCATAGCTTAAGCATCACTTCTTCCAAGAAGCCTTCCTGACTCCCTGGGCCATGTTTGATGTCCCATCTGGATGCTCTCAGTACACTCTGAACTCTTCCCATGGTAACACTTATTATGCCACACCATAATTACCTATTTACAAATATGTTGACTGCACAAAAGATAGGGATCAGTTTACCACGTTCATTTTTGCTTCACCAGCTTCTAACACAAATCCTCGCATCAAGCAGATGCCCAATTCATATTTGCTGGATGAATTAAAGAGAAATAATTTGGATTCAGGTATTAATGATAATTGATTATTATTAACTATTGGTTCATATGAATAGTTGGTGTTCATTGATCATGCTTAACATTTTATTCTATCTCTTTCATCCTTAAAACAATCAACTAAAGACAGGCACTATTATCTTCACATTACAAATTAAAATCTGAAGCCCCTGAAAGTTTAGAATAACTTGCCCAAAGTTATGCAACTCCTAAGCAACAAAATTAAAATAACTTGGGGCCACCTAAGTGAAACACTAATTCTTTTAATTTCTATACCAAGTATGATGAGCTTTCTGGATCTCTTTGTTCTCATAGAGCCTTCACAGAAGGTGGGTAACTAGAGAGGGATGTTGATTAAGTCAGAGTCATCCTGAACTGAACCATTATCTGTTCACCTGTAAGGCCAGCTTCCATTTCCTGGGCCTGAAACGGAGCTCAAGACTTCGATATTTTCTTCAGTTTGGTTGTATATCAAAAAGCTTTTCTGAGAGTAAGCCTCCTAGTAGGTGCTGACCAAATGCTCCAGCAGTGGGCTCCTGTGATTGATGGTGTCCACAGAGGGAGGGAATCCAGGAGTCTGGAAATTGAGGTGTTGATCATGCTCTGTCAGGAGGCATTTTGCATTCTCTTTGTGATTGCTAATACATCTGGGGAGTGGCCTTGTTTCTTATAATGTTTCAGGAACTACCACAGTGAATTGTGATCCTGGGATTTACATTATCATTGTAGCTCAGCGGAAATTCTGATAGACTATTGTTTCAGGACCTTTTGGGGAATCATAGTCTAGTGATTTGATGTGACTTCAGGAATTTTGATTATGCCATTTTGGACTGTGCCAGTCATCTTTATGATGGGTTGAACAGTTAAATAGAATGTCTTCCTCTTGTAAAACTCCAGACATAGGCCAGATTTCCTCTCACTTATTCTTCACTGCATCCGTCTTGGGCAAGGGAGTGGCAATTTTTCATTCTTTTACAGTGAGGACAATGGGGGCCAGAGAGGTTAATTGGCTTACCTCATTGGGACATCCAGATTACAGTAGCTCAACATCATGGGCTTATGTTTCTGAGTCAGACTATTTCATCTTACTGGAGGTGGAATGCACACTTTATATTTAAGGGTTCACAATTCTTCCATATATTTTCATTTCTTCATTCACTCATTCATTCATTCATGACTATGGAGAGACTACTCTATGCCAGGTACTGGGGATAGATAGAGTGGGAAATAAGACAGATAAGCTGTTAAGGAACTGATATTCTTATTGAACAGAGGGAACAGACAACATCTTGTAAACATGTTTAAATTTTTCATTTCAAATAATAATGTTCTATAGATAAAATAAAAACAGAGTAACAGGATAGAGGGTACCTGGGATAGATGAAAAAACAATCACCAAAAAGCTTCCATGAGTTGGTGTCATATGATCTAATAGCAAAAGGATGCTAATAGCAAAAGGTCAAAGGCCAAGGAATAGAAATGCCATATCTTATAGACCATGGTTCAGAGGATTTTAAGCAAAGAAGTGATAGGGATTTCATCTTTGTTATGACAAGATCTCTTCGATTGCCATGCAGAGGTGGACTGAAGGAGGTAAAGTATGAAACAGTGAGAATAGAAAGAGATTATTGCAGTGGTTCAATGGGAGATCTTTGTTTTTGAGTACTGACTATGTGTCAGACATTGTAAGTGCTTTCCACACATGTTTCTTATTTAGTGCTCACAAAATTCTATAACGTAATTATCTTCACATTTTTAGATAAATAAATAGAAGGTTCAGAAGTTTAAATATCTCATACAAGGCCACTTAATCTAAGTGGCAGAATCAGAATTTAATTTCAAAGTCTGTACTGTTAAATGTTCTTTTCTAGCCCTGGCATATCTTAATGGTCTGCTGGGCCATTCCCCATGGCTGTCCCTTCAGACACTTTCAACCTATTATATCCAAAATCAAACTCATTGTCTTCTTCCCTAAACCAATTTTTCCCCGTGGTTCCTCAATTATATTAATGGCATCACTCAGACTCAGTAATCCAGGCTAGAAACTCTAATGTCTTCTTAACTGTCTTTATACTGTGCTTTTCTTCATTAATCTGCATCAAATTTGTTGCATCATTTTATCCATTTAAACTCTATTATCTAACCCATTTCTATTCCTACCATCATTGCCTTGGTTTGGGTCAGTTCAACAATTCCAGTTCCAACTGACCCAATTGGGGAACTTTATTAGATCAAAGTCATTCCCCATTGGTCCCCATTGCTCTTAGAATGGAGTTCACTCTTTTTAGCATGGCAGTCAATTTACTAATACTGGGTAGTTCATTTGTTGCTCAGAAGATTGCTTATATTGTAGCTTTGACTTATTTGTTTTTGCCACTGATAACTCTCACCACATATAACCAGTCATGCAAAGAGGAAGGTTAGGAACCTGCAGTCCAGTGATTCCTGATTGAACTGTTTAGATGTCCAGCATGAACTGTGATAACCAATGGATGAGACACAGTGTTCAAGGGCCAATAGGTGTTTCCATTGCCTCCTGGTAGAGCTTGTTGACCTAACAGCTCTGGGAAGCCACTCAACTAGATACATTTTTGTTGGATTGAATTGCATGGAAGGTATACAAAGAAAGACCTGAGTTTTAATGACACACCAGAAGGAAAAGGCACCCAATTCTTATGGATAGGAGTCCTTTGATTTAAAAAATAAATGGAAATTTCTGGACAGCAGGAAATGCCGATTCCGGGTGAGATTTATCCTAATTCTATATTCAGTTTTGTTTATAGGCAACAGGTCCCTGTGGATTTAAGTACCGAATAGAGGGCTAAGAAACAGGGGAACTATATGGTTATTTTCTGAGTTGAATTTGCAGACCTACAATTTAGGGATTTAATTCTAGTTGTTAGAAACCAGCCAGCATTCTCTGTTTTTAAGCACTAGTAGTCACCAGGCAAATATAAGGTGAAGTCTTTTCTGGTCTAGCCCCAGTAAAGATTCCTCAAACGTATGGTGGTTTTTTTTCAGAGATGTTCTCTGGCCTAATAGATAATGAGAAAGAAAATTCAATAATAAGTTATTTTGTTCTACCATCTCTTATTAAAGAAATAAAACTTTTTAGGCTGTTGTTAGTGATGCCAAAGAAGATAAATTGTTTTCTGCTAGTTTTAAGAATTGTGCTGGCAGTTGTTCTCTTTTTAATGTCACAGAATAAATAATAGTTTTTAAAGATAAGGTAGAAAAGTTCCATATTTTCTACATTCAATTTAAGGTGGAGTATAATTTTTTAATGTCTGTAGTATAAGTGAATTATAATTTTAAGCATAGTATACATGTTTAGTTGACAATCTTGTATTGTACAAACAATACTGTAACAACAACAGAAATCAAGCAAGGAAGAAAGAAAAGAAAAAGAAGTTTCTTATCTTGCCATTCTAAAATCAGCTGTTTTAATGTTTCCTTCTAGTTACTGTCAATATATATCTAATTTTCATATAGTTACAATCTTAGCATAGGCATAACTTTATAATCATTTTTTGCGTCTAATGTTACATAAGCCTTTTTTTTCCACACCCACTTCACATTTTTAAACCCCAATGTGCTTTTGTAATAAAATTACTAGACAATAATGGATTTCTTCAAAAAGAGTCACTAAGTTCTGGAAATGAAAGGTTTTCCTTGCTGTTCTCAACATTACCATATTGTGGTTAATCACACTTTACTGTTTTAGCTAAAGACAGCAGTCTGCCAGGGGTCAAAAAGAGCTCCTGAGATAAATAGTCCTAGGACCCAAAGGGCCGTATCATCTGTGAATGCCGAGACCTCAATTCTCCTTACCTGTTCTAAAAAGAGTACAAAGCTCATTAGATTTTACCCTTATGGCATTGAAGCTACTGCCTAATTTAATGGCAAGTAAAGTAAATGCATCTCGGGCCTTTGGTTTTCTACATTTACTAGGTACTCAATAAAAGAAAGGCCATTGATAACGTTAGCGTAGATTCTAATGACAATGAAGAACCTACTATGCATTCAGTCTTCCCAAAGCTCCTAAGCTCTTCCACCAAGGGAAAGACTGTTTTGTCATTAGATACAAAGGGAAGGTTTTTCCTTTTTTCCTTTTTAAGAGACAGGGTCATGCTCTGTCACCCAGGGTGGAGTGCAGTGGCATGATCATGGCTCACTGCAGCCTTGAACTCCTGGGCTCCAGGGATCCTCCCACCTCAGCCTCCTGAACAGCGAGGACTACAAGTGCGTGCTAGTCATCTTAGCTATTAGTACATGCCTGGCTAATTTTTAGTTTTGTTTTGTAGAGATGGGGGTGTGAAAGGAAATTAAATCTTGGGACCCTAAACTCATTAAGCCAAAGAGTACAGCCAAGCTGAGAACTGGATGATACAAACCTGCTTCTGCCTTTTTGCTTCCTAAATCAGATGGCTACAAGATGAAAGTCTACACACCTCTGCCATATTTTGCCCACAAGGAAATTCCTAGTGAGCTTCAAGATCTTTTAAGGTGTTTCTGTTAAAATGTCACAATTTCGCCATGGCAATGTAAATTTATAGCTTATCCTTACAGGTGCGGTCATCGCCTTGCCCACCACACACAAAGGCATATCTGATTGTTCTCCTGCCCCATTTTGTCTATGTTATCTTACGTAAAATGCAGATTCCCTGCATTTTTCCTCTGCCCCATTTGTCTATATCACCTTACATAAAAAAATACAGATTCACTGAGCCGGTAAAAGGCATGAACGACTATTTTTCCCTACCCGCCCCGCTTACATGAAAATTGTGTACTTCTCAATATCCCACCCTTTCCCCTTTAAATTTGGAGACCTCAAAATCATCTTCAGAGAAAGGCATAAACCTGTTTCCTGGGCACACATACTTAACTGTGGCAAATAAACCTCCTAAAATGATTGAGACTTCTCTCATCATTTTTCTTGATTGATATTGGTCTCACTATGCTGCTCAAGCTGGTCTCAAACTCCTGAGCTCCTCAGAAATAATACCACACGTCTCCAACCATCTGATCTTTGGCAAACCTGACAAAAACAAAAAGTGGGGAAAAGATTCCCTATTTAATAAATGGTGCTGGGAAAACTGGCTAGCCATATGTAGAAAGCTGAAACTGGATCCCTTCCTTACACCTTATACAAAAATTAATCCAAGATGGATTAGAGACTTAAATGTTAGACCTAAAACCATAAAAACCATATAAGAAAACCTAGGCAATACCATTCAGGACATAGGCATGGGCAAGGACTTCATGTCTAAAACAACAAAAGCAATGACAACAAAAGCCAAAATAGACAGATGGGATCTAATTAAACTAAAGAGCTTCTGCACAGCAAAAGAAACTACCATCAGAGTGAACAGGCAACCTACAGAATGGGAGAAAATTTTTGCAATCTACTCATCTGACAAAGGGCTAATATCCAGAACGTACAAAGAACTCAAACAAATTTATAAGATAAAAACAAACAACACCATCAAAAAGTGGGCAAAGGATATGAACAGACACTTCTCAAAAGAAAATGTTTATGCAGCCAATAGACACATGAAAAAATGCTCATCATACCACAATGAGATACCATCTCACACCAGTTAGAATGGCGATCATTAAAAAGTCAGGAAACAACAGGTGCTGGAGAGGATGTGAAGAAATAGGAACACTTTTACACTGCTGTTGGGACTGTAAACTAGTTCAACCATTGTGGAAGACAGTATGATGATTCCTCGAGGATCTAGAACTAGAAATACCATTTGACCCAGCCATCCCATTACTGGGTATATACCCAAAGGATTATAAGTCATGCTGCTATAAAGGCACATGCACATGTATGTTTATTGCAGTACTATTCACAATAGCAAAGACTTGGAACCTACCCAAATATCCATCAGTGACAGACTGGATTAAGAAAATGTGGCACATATACACCATGGAATACTATGCAGCCATAAGAAAGGATGAATTCATGTCCTTTGTAGGGACATGGATGCAGCTGGAAACCATCATTCTCAGCAAACTATCGTAAGAACAGAAAACCAAACACTGCATGTTCTCTCTCATAGGTGGGAATTCAACAATGACAACACTTGGTCACAGGAAGGGGAACATCACACACTGGGGACTATTGTGTGGTGGGGGTAGCGGGGAGGGAAAGCATCACGAGATATACCTAATGTAAATGACGAGTTAATGGGTGCAGCACACCAACTTGGCACATGTATTCATATGTAACAAACCTGCATGTTGTGCACATGTACCCTAGAACATAAAGTATAATTAAAACAAAACAAAACAAAACAAACAAAACAAAACAATTCCTGGGCTCAAGTGATCCTCCCACCTCAGCCTTTCAAAGTGCTGTGATTACAGGTATGAGCCACTGCGCACAGCCAGGATATGTTAATGAAAGGATTTACACGCTGTAAAGGCAACGTATAAAGAGTTATAGAGATCTTTCATTTGCTTTTCCTCATATTAGTTGAGAACTGTGTAGGAATTTCCCAAAACATTCCCTAAAATAAAGTGTGAGCGGACTTGGTGGTCTTCTTTGGAAAAGACCTGAGGGGAGAGAGGGTCACGTAGTGAGAAGCAGGGATGCAGACTATGGGATCTGACTCATGAATTTCAAATGTCACAGTTAATAGTCAGAAGACCATGGAAGGTCACATCCAGGCACAGGGACCTGGTGAGGCGTGTGTGTATGTATCTACAATACAGAAAATTAAGATGGACCAAAGAGAGCAAGTGACAGGGCTCTCTCACTATTTCTCACTTGGCATGTGAGATGACCTTCAGGAGCTTCTGTTCTAGTATGTTCCATTTATTAGACCAAAGTGTTCTAGGGTTTAATATGTTAATATTCATAAGCCTTGTTAATTACAACATTATCATCCCTGCTGTCATCATCTTCATCAGCCTCAACCAGGGAAGATCAAATGTCCTTGGCCAATGAGACCTGCATAAATATGAATTTTACCTCAGGCTCACCTAGTTTTTAAAAGTTTTTTAAAATTTTTATTATACTTTAGGTTCTAGGGTACATGTGCACAATGTGCAGGTTTGTTACATATATATACATGTGCCATGTTGGTGTGCTGCACCCATTAACTTGTCATTTACATTAGGCATATCTCCTAATGCTTTTCCTCCCCGCTCCCCCCACCACACAACAGGCCCTGGTGTGTGATGTTTCCCTTCCTGTGTCCAAGTTTTCTCATTGTTCAACTCCCACCTATGATGAGAACATGCGGTGGGGCTCATCTAGTTTTCAAAAAATAAGTATTGCTAATAGTGATTTACTGGCATTCATAGATGAGATGACAAACTGCTAATGCAAGGATGCAATGGCCAAATGACCAAATACTGGGCTGTTGCTTACAGGAGAAGCTGGATATGCTGATTCCCGCTCTAACCACAGCTGGGCTACCGTGGTTTGCTCATTCATTCATTCCTTTTTTGAGGAAGTAGTGGTAGAGTGTCTACTCTGTGTCAGGTATTGTGTTAGAGGCTGGGCTCTCTGCATGAGCAAAGTAGGCAAATCCTGCTCTCGATGAGCCTTCTGGTGGAGAAGACAGGTATATTCTAAAAATCTTATACATAAGTGCAGAATTAAATCTGTGTTGGGTACAACAAAGGAGACTGTGGGTGTAGATGAAGGGATGGTGACCTTGGCACAGGCTTCTCCAAGAAGTGATGATTGTCCCATGGCTGGAAAAAAGATTAACAAAGAATTGCAGACATTCACAAAGTGGGCATTATGTGCCAGTCTCAGATTTTAGTGCTTTCTATGAATAATCTCTGTGACGTACGGACTCACGTTAACATATAGGTGAGAAACTTAGGCTTAGATACAGTATATTACTTGTTTAGGATCAGCCAATGGATGAGTAGAGGAGTGGGTTTTGGAACAGCTTGATTCCAAAGCCTGGAGTCCTAATCACCATGATATACTACTGTTGCCTATTCTCCCTGAAATAGAAGTTAACCAGGTGGAAAGGATGGTAGGAAGGACGTACCAGGCAGGTGAAACAGCATGTGCAGAGCCCTGTGGTGGAAGGGAACTGGAATTATGTGAGGAAGCACAGAGAAGACCGAGTAACCAGGGCATGTGGGTGAGGGAGAATGTGGGGTGAGGCAGGGAGGTGGGCAGAGCCAGGCCACATAGGATCCGAACAGTCATGTCAGACTGTGGCCCTGCCCAAGAGGAAGTCACTGCAGGGATCTAAGCAGGAGTGAACATGATCAGAGTTGAATTTTGAAAAGGTCATTTTAGCTGCAGTGCAGAGCTTAAAAGGGGGCAAAAGCAGATTTGAGTAGATAAGTTAAAAGCCTTTTGGTTGGGGGTGGAGTTGAGAACAATAGAGGTGTAGAAGCAAGTCCTAACTTTTGGACTTTGGCAGTTTTGATGGATAATGATATCATTTATCGGGCAGGGAACAGTACAGGATGACACTGTTTGGAAGAAAAGGTCATGAATTTAATTTGGGCAGGTACAAGTTGAGGTGCCTTGAAGATATCCAGGTGTTTTCTAATAGGCAGTTTTATATATAGCTGAGGAGCTCAGGAGGAGGGTTAGGATTAGCTCAGACATTTGTGAGTCATTCCTGGAGAGATTGTAATTGTGCCCATAGGCATGGGCGACAAGGTCTAGGGAGAGAATCTTTGTATTTTCACTGCCCCTTCCTATGCTTTCTTCCTACTAATTTGCATCTGAGGAGTATGTGTCCTTTTTCTTTGTCAGATTAGCACCTCTGACTGCCAGCCTGATTCCCTTAACCTTTCCCCAACAACCCTTCCCTCATCAGTCCCATCTTCATTCTATAATCCTCTGTCAAACTTCCTGAAGTCTACTTCCTTGCTGTGTACTCACTCGTTTTTCACTATCTTGAGTGCTGACTTTTCTATTCTCAGCCCCACTGACGTGTCTTTTTCAGAGGCAACTGTTGACCTATGCGCTGGATCCAAGTGCTCATCTCAGGCTATGCTTCTCTGGCTTCTCCTTAGCATTTGATTGCTGCTTCTCTCGTTTAAGCATCCCCCTCTCTGCTTGCCTGGCATTCTTTTCTCAGTTCTCCTTTCTCTTTACATGCTTCTCTTTCTACTTCTCTATACGTGTACGTGTCCGCTGGAATGTTTTCTTCTTCCTGCATCTAGACCTACACTTGCTACCTCAGCTATCTTGTTCAATACTGTGGCCTTAACCATCACTCCCATGAGGACAGTGCCCACAGGTATCTTTCTTGCCAGGACCGAGTACCTCAGACCTGAATGTCCAGCTGATGGCTAGACACCAATAGCATCTCAAACTCAGCATGGCCCGTATCAAATGTTTTCTTTTCCTCTGAAACAAGTCAATGTTCTACACTGTTAATTTTAGTTGAGTTCCTCTTTTTTTCATTAATTCCCTTGAGTTTTACCATATTTACTCTCACTTCTTACCATATTTCCTCTTACCTCCTGCCCGGGTATTTTGCAGTTGTCTCTAAATCAGTCTTTTTCCTTATTCCATCTTGCTCTGAATGAATTCTCTCTCTCTCTCTCCATATATATACGTGTATATATATATTTGTGTGTGTGGTGTGTATATATATATATATATATATATATATATATATTTATCTTTTATTTTATTATTTTTTTTGAGATGGAGTCTTACTCTATCACCCAGGCTGGAGTGCAGTGGCATGATCTCGGCTCACTGCAACCTCTGCCTCCTGGGTTCAAGCAATTCTTCTGCCTCAGCCTCCTGAGTAGCTGGGACTACAGGCATGCACCACTGTGCTTGGCTAATTTTTGTATTTTTAGTAGAGACGGGGTTTCACCATATTGGCCAGGCTGGTCTTGAACTCCTGACCTCGTGATCCGCCTGCCTCGGCCTCCCAAAGTGCTGGGATTACAGGCGTGAGCCACCACGCCTTTCAAATTCTATATTTTTACTGTAAATGAACTGTATACTCAACCCAGATGACATGGCTCCTTAGCCTAACATCTTTAATGATCCTCTGTTGTCACTGAATTAAATACTAACCCTTAGCCTGTTTTTAAAGACCTCTTAGCATGATGCTGGCATAGCCTCCCACCTTTATCTCCTAATACCATCTAACATATATGAGCCACATATGGCAGCCTTTCCTACAGACTGTATTACACTTGAAGGCAGACATCTGTGCCTCAAAATCCTTGTATCACCTATACTTCACACTTAGACCATAGTACTTACTCACTAAAGTTTCGTTGTGTGCATGGAAAATTATGTACTAGTTCCTATGACTGTCTGATAATTCCCAGTCCTTGTGTTTGCCTGTGGGGTGCTTCTGACACTGAGGAACCTCATCTTTTTGTATGCAAAAGTGGATGATGTAGACAAAAGTGCCATTTAAAATTGTGAATTTATATCTGTATCTATAGCTATATTACCAGTTTATTAAACATCTACTCAACCTTCCAGGCTCATATTCAATGCCACTTCCTTCATGAAACCAATTCTTATCTCTTTGACTTAAGAGCCATTCCATTTTTGAAACTTCAAGGTGCCTCTCTTTCTTACCTTAAAAAAATTATTTTAAGCAATATAGAGCAAGAAAATTTCACGTTGTCCCTAACCTTACATCTATGTTGTATTTGATCATGAGGTTTACTACTGTTAGACCTTTGATTCTAAACAGTAATTTGAAGACTTGCCATCCCCTCTGGTTCCCTACAGTCTCCTTCTGATCCCTAGTTCCCCACAGTATTTCCCAGCAATCGCCCACTTCATTGAGCGTTTTGTGAACTGGGGTTGTGTCTTGCTCAGATTTAGGTCTCTGAAGCACTTAACCTGATGGCTTATCCACAGAAGTTTCTCAATATTTGTGGATCTGAATTAAGTGAAATGATACATTGGCTGCCAATATCTTCCATTCTAAGTGAAAAATGAGTCAAAGATTCAGACCTGTGTTTATTTTGTTTTCAATAGCCAGAGAAAAGTGACAATGATTTTCTCGTGGAATTGGCAAAAGGAGCAATGTAACCATGTGTACCACAATGAGTAGCTGTCTCTGCTATTCAGTTTGGAGAATAAATGAAATGAAGCCATTATGAGGGCAGAAACATAAGTATTATGCAAACACAGGCATGTTTTGGTGTAGCTAATCTCTGTGTAATCCTTTCCTTCCAAGCCCACCAGCTCTGCTGGATTCGAGTTACCAACCAAGCCCTGGGCAGGCCCTTCAAATGCATCATGGTCTTGTTTCTATCCCCAGGCTGGTAAGTCAGTTACATAAAATTACATATTGTTTTCAGGAACCTGTATTTGTGATTTGAAGTTGGTCACTCCTTAATTGGCTAACAGGTATAATTCTATAATTTTCCTAATTATTCCCATGAATATAAAATGTTTTGAACCTTGTAGGATTTTTTTTTTTTTTCTCTAGGATGTGATTTACTCCTGGCTGCTCTTTTAAAAAAAATAAACTGGATGATGACCAAAATCGTAGGATGAAAAAATAGCCCTGATGAAAGTGTTCTGGACAACTCTTCCAAAGCAGCCACTGGATTATGGGAAAAGCATTTATAGGGAGAAAACACAGAGCATGGTAAGCAGGTTCAGATCTGGCCATCAGTAAGTCTATTGTTCTTATCTGGGAACATTTTTGTTCATGGAAGTCCTTCAAAAGGGCTGCACCCCTTCAGTTCTGTAGAGGTTCCCAGACAGTGACTTGGGGTGGAAAGTAGGAGGAGGACTTTTTTTTCTGATAGGGAGCTGAGCCAGGGCTTACTAGGGACTGATCTTGCTCACAGTGATGCGGCAGGCACGTGGTTGACGTGCATATGAGCTGCAGCGCAGAGGTCACTCCTCAGCTGGGTTAGGTGTCATCTGAGTTAGGAGATCCAAGTGTGAGGACCAGCAGCTCCAAGTGGGAAGCAAGTTATTTTATTTTGTCCCCAGGATATTTATTTGTAATATGGGTACAATAATTCCTGGATCTAGCCTCTTTCACAAAGTTGTTACATTGATCAAATCAGAAGGGAGAGAAATAAAAAAAAGGTAACATTGCTATCACAGCATTGTGAGATACTGAGAATGTTATAGAAATATAGCATGTTCTTATACTTTCATTTCATTTTGAAAGAGGCAATACCCTTTTATCTTTATTAAGTGCCCTCAGAGATTAATGAGAGATGTTTAAATGAGTGTGAATATGTGAATTCCCAGCCTTTCTCCACTGCAGAATGATGAAACAATTCCAAGATATTCTTCTGGGTTTGAAGTC
Source organism: Colobus angolensis palliatus (assembly GCF_000951035.1). NCBI lineage: Eukaryota > Metazoa > Chordata > Mammalia > Primates > Cercopithecidae > Colobus > Colobus angolensis. The sequence continues at coordinate 830,472 of NW_012114600.1, read as the reverse complement.
TTTGCCTGAACACAATTATGCAATGTTTTGAAAGTCAGTTCCAAGATCTCTTGAACTGCTTATAAGGCATTTTGTTTATTAAATAATTTTCTGAAATTGATTAGGTTTTAGTGACTCATGGATTCATGCAAACATATGCATGACATTTAGAATTGTAGAATTAGAGGGTAAGAGATCAGCTAATGCACCTGTGTTTTACAGAAAAGGAAATGGTGCCAAGAAGTCTAAATGACTTGCCCAGAGCTATATGAAGGTGTCCATGAGAAAACGGGCTAAAACCCAGACCTCCAATTCCCAGCTCAGAGTTCTTTCTTTTAAACAGATCTTCCATGAATATTCTGATTACATATACTAATTCCATGGTCAATGCTAAGTACTTGGAAAAAACCAAAAATGACATTTTGCCCCCCAGTGATCTCAAGGTAAGATAAATATTTTATAATTGTAATGCATGGTGCATTTAAAGAATGTACAATTCTCTGTAAAATTTATAACCCAGAAATGCTTTCAAGTACACTTAATCTTTACAATTCAGGTAAAGATTGTTATTTGTTTATTTTACATAATTTAATTTTTGTTTTTGTTTTTTTTTTTTTTTGAGACAGGGTCTCAGTCTGTCGCCTAGGTTGGAGTGCAGTGGCATGATCACGACTCACTGTAGACTTGACCTCTCGGGCCCAAATGATCCTCCCACCTCAACTTCCCAACTAGCTGGGACTACAGGCATGAGCCATCACACCTTGTTAAGATTGTTATTTACACCATATATGGAAACTACCAAGTAAGAGAGAGTGGCTTGGTCAAGGCTTCTAAAAATTGAAACAGACTTAAAAAAGGTTGGGTTTTCAATTCCATTCTTGGGGCTTTTAAAAATGCAACATATTTAAGTATTTTTAAAAATGAGTATTAGTCATGGAGATAAGACTGTCTCTACTTCCCTCGTTTGTTTGGCTTTAAGCTGATGCTGGACTCTGCCCTAGTGTATCCTTAAAAGCTGATGTTCATGTCATGGCAACATTCCAGTCTACAATGGATTGAATTTTCCAGTTCATCAACAAAATCTCACTTGAGAAAGGCTTGTCTGAAATCAGTAGCAGTGGTGGTAATAATAATAATAAACACTTGATGTTTATCAAACACATTGTTTCCAGGTTCTGTTCTAGACACTTTACGGGTATTAACTGATTCAATTTTTCTGGCAAGCCTATGAATAGACACCATTATTATCTCAATTTTGCAGATGTTGAGACTGAGGCACAGAAAACTTAAGTAACTTGCTCCACGTAACACAGTTAGCCAATGGCCAATAAGTTACTTACATTTAGATTTTTGTTGTTCTTATTAAAAATGTTTACAATGATCATTTTTATATAATAACTCTAGTTGTTCAGTTATTTGTTTTGGGGCAAAGATCTTCCTTCTTTGAACCTCAGTTTTCAACTCTAAAACAATTGGGTTGAAGTGGTTGACCTTGAGGGTTTGCTCTAGTTCTACATGGTTACCAATTTATCACATCCTCTCACATCCTTCTTATGCTCTGTGGACCTAGACTGTCCTATCACATTCAATTCCCTTCCTTCCCTGCCTTGCTTGATTTCCAGGGATAAACAAAAGTCACACACTTTTATCAGCTTTATTTGTGTATAAACATAAGATGAGCTAGACTTTCAAGACTTTTTAACTTGGGGAAAAACAAGGAAACTAAATAACTACTCCTGCTCTCCCCCCTTCTCTCTCCCACTTCTTAAAATATTTGTTTTAGCTAACCTGTTTGTCAAAGATAATACAAAGTCCCCCACTAAGGAATATGAGGTTCAAAAATCCTACAGTTCTTTCCTTTATCCCATTGTGTTTATACAGACAAAACCAGGTTAAAATCGACACAAGGTCAACTTTGAAATGGGGAAAGAGGAAAGTGACGTCACAAAATAAACATCAAGTCTTGTGTACAAGCATCTGCAGAAGAGTTCAGCCTCACCACTTGGGTAATGCTGTTGGAATGTGGTCTGGGTTCACTGTGTTTGAATGTAGGGCCATTTAATATCATCTAGTTCAGGACCACCCTTCTCATCCCCCATAAAGCGTGAGTCCCAGAAATTCTCCCCATTTGTGAGATGGGGAGATGCCCATTTGAGATGGGGGCTGTGAGTTTAATGGTAGGTTTGGGTATGGTTTGAAATGGAATCATCACAAATTGTAACTTCCTTGACTCGGAATCAATGAGCTTTTCAAACAGTTACAGACGTTGGAATTTGTAACTATTCATATATAAAAGTATCTTATGAGGTGCATTTACCAAGCCTTGAAACAAACCCAAGTACTGAGATAAAAGTTCAAACTATATAGAGTGCTTTGATGCTGAAAGGAACAGAAATAATTGTTTATATGTGTATTTGACATTCCACCCAGAAGGGGTTAAATCCCTGCTTTAGTTGATGTATTTTCTTCCTTATGAATTAAACACTAAAGTATGTCCATTTCATCACTTTCTTTACACACCTAACTCTGCCTTTATTGTGCCTTGTCTCTACTTGTCTGCAGAAAGATCTCTCCATATTTTGCTTCTGACGCCAAATAACTGTGATCACTTACGATGAAAGAGTATTAGTTAATGAGATTGTTGAGAAAGTTCTGTTTTGTTTATAAAGTCATTCCTATCTTTTTCATAATGTATCTTTTATCTTTGGACCAAGAGCATTGATCCCACATCTGTTTTTTTGCTGAATGTTTTCATTTGAGGTTGATGGTAACTATTTAAGGACATATGGTAACTATTTAAGGGCTTAATTATTCAATCATGGAGAGCTGGGTGGAACATGGGGACACAGAGGTTGGTTGTGAGACAGATGAAGGTTTCGCCTTATTACCTATGTGTCTCCCACAATCCTTTTACAGAGGGGGTGTGGTGAACTGTCTCCTGGAAAAGAGAAAGATTTATCCTTACATAATTTACCTATGTTTGTGCACTGAGCTGACGTGTACCCCAGTGTCAATGCTAACATCATTTCTCCCTTCCTTTTAGATAGGACTTTTATGAATCAGAGCTGGATTCTGTCAGTTAGAAAAGTATGTGTGTGTTGAGCTTGGCACACCCTCTTTTCATTAGTGATAGAAGTGCCTGCTAAGGGCCAGGGGTGGGGACGGGAGTGGGGGTCGTGATGACCTTCACCTGGGTTCTAGTTCAATCCATAACCCAGAGGCAAAGGTAATGACTTATGTATAATCACCACTTGAATTTTCTGCTCCACTGTATTTACATTAGAGGGAAACAAATCCTGTAATATGTACATGCTTTCTATCAAGAATGCAGCACAAATGTCAACAGTGTCCTTCTAAGTCAATATTTGCTAGGAAAAGCACGGGATGTTCTTGGTATTATCATGGTACCAAGGCTTCACAAACTAATAAAAACATTGAAATTGTTACATATTCATACACAAGTACTATGAAGCATAACAGGAAAAAACAGGTCTACATTTTCATAAAATTAAATTCACACATGCTCTGATAGGCAAAAAGTTTTGTACTTACATAGATCATGGACGGAATTTCTGCTCTGTCTCTTGTGGGGTAAAGCAGCTTTAATATTTTATTGGAAAATAAAATTTCTTCTTTGTTGGATTCCCTTCAGATGAAACTGAATAGATGAATAATGTATCTGTTTTATGACAATTAAAAAAAAAAGCCCTGTAATTTGTACAACTATGAGTGAGAGGAGTCAGTTGACATTTGAAGCAAAATAGATAGATAATGAAAGGATAAATGGGTGGAAAATTCCACAACTCAAAATCCCAGTGGTTTCTTAAGGACAAGATTGTTACTTGAGAAGGCTCTGCTGAATTTTTGGCATTCCTGAATTATCTCACTTTGAAGATGGAATGTAAACTATGGTTTTCATCCAGTATCACTGTTCTCTGAAGTAGATTCAATTTTATTTGCTGAAAGTTTTTGGTAACTCTGATTTCTCTAAATTTAAGTAAATAGTTAATGTTTGGAAGGCCATTATTAGTCTCCCTTAGTGGAAAAGAGCAGTCTCATTTTCGGGAAGTCCATGGCAAATTTCCTTTCATGGGACTCTTACCATTAACCCAGAAAGAGACTCACTCTTATCTACAAAGGCTTTGCTGAAAATTTTTGCTACTTGTATATTCTATTGCAAATCTTATGGGATATTGTTAAAAATTCATTTGCTGTGGAAATCAGGAGGATTGCCAACAGGTATGCTCAGTGGAGGCTGGGAAGAGTCTAGTGCTGATGGTGAAGATGAGTTCTTTTGTCCATCATCCTTAGCAGAGCAGTTTCATGGATACATTTGGTGCCACTGATAACACACAAGACTTGTAAGTTTAAGTTACTTTTACTATTTTCTGCTGCAGAGTACGATTCGATAATTTTCTAAGCATCTTAAGCATTTTCAAATCAAAACCAAAATTACCAAAGGAAAAATCTAATAAAACTTTAATGTCTTTTTACTTGCATATTTATTAAAAATAAATAGAGGAAAGATTTTCATGGGTTATTATTTATTATTTTACTTTATTTAATTTAATTTTATTGAGACAGAGTCTCCCTCTGTCGCCCAAGCAGGAATGCAGTGGTGTGATCTTGGCTCACTGCAGCCTCTGCCTCCTCTGCCTCCCGGGATCAAGTGATTCTCCTGCCTCAGTCTCCCTAGCAGCTGGGATTACAGACACACACCACCAGGACTGGCTAATTTTTGTATTTTTAGTAGAGACGGGGTTTCACCATGTTGACCAGGCTGGTCTCGAATGCCTGACCTCAGGTGATCCACCTGCCTCAGCCTCCCAAAGTGCTGGGATTTGCAGATGTTTAATGGGGCTTTTAAAAAATAAAATATTAACTCATACATGTGGAATTAAAATTTCTCTTCTTGTGTTTGTATCACTAAATATCAGATACTGAAAGTTATCCTTAAACATTGGTTGTTAGTAAGATTATTTCAACTAACTAGGGATTTTGATATACCATGCAAAAAGGTCAGTTTTAAGGACACTTAAAAGATCCTTTAGCATCAATGACATAAAAGTATATATATATATATATATATATATATATTTGAGAGAGAAAGAGAGAGAGAGTCATGTGCTACACAATAATGTTTCAGTTAAAGACAGTCTGCATGTTATGTGATGGTGGTCTCCTAAGATTATAATGGGGCTAAAAAATTCCTATGGCCTAGTGGTGGTAACATCATAATGTAATGCATTACTCACGTGTTTGTGGTGATGCTGGTATAAACAAACCTACTGTGCTACAGTTGTATAAAAGTATAGCAATGTGATTACATATAGTACATAATACGTGATAATGATAATCAACTATGTTACTGGATTATATATTTAGTAGACTATACTTTTTATTGTTATTTGAGGGTGTACTCCTGCTTATTTAGAAAAAGTTAGCTGTAAAACAGTCTCAGGCAGGTCATCAGGAGGTACTCCAGAAGAAGGCATTGTTATCGTAGAAGATGACAACTCCATGTGTGTTATTGCCCTAAAGAGTCTCCAGGGGGACAAGATGTGGAGGTAGAAGACAGGGATATTGATGATCCTGTCCCTGTGTAGGCCTGGGCTAATGTATGTGTTTGTGGTTAGTTTTTAACAAAAAACTTTAATAAGTTAAAAAATTTAAAATAGAAAAAACTTATAGAATGAGAATGTAAAGAAAAAAATTTTTATGTAGGTATGTAATATGTTTGTGTTTTAAGCTAAGTGTTATTATGAGTCAAAAAGTTAAAACAATTAAAAAGTAAAAATGTTACAGTTAACTAAAGTTAATTTATTATTGAAAAATGAAAACTATTGTTTAATATATTTAGTGTAGCCTAGATGTACAGTGTTTATGAAGTCTATAGTGGCGTGCAGTAATGTCCTAGGCCTTCATGTTCACTCACTGACTCACCCAGAGTAACTTCTAGTCTGTAAGTGCCATTCATGGTAAATGCCCTATACAGGTGTACCATTTTTAATCTTTATTTATTTCTTTTATTTATTTATTTATTTTTGAGACGGAGTCTTGCTCTGTCTCCCAGGCTGGAGTGCATTGGCACTATCTCGGCTCAATTGCAACCTCCACCTCCCAGGTTCACGCCATTCTCCTGCCTCAGCCTCCCGAGTAGCTGGGACTACAGGCAACTGCCAACGTGCCCATCTACTTTTTTTTGGTATTTTTACTAGAGATGGGGTTTCACCATGTTAGCCAGGATAGTCTCGATCTCCTGACCTCGTGATCTGTCCACCTTGGCCGCCCAAAGTGCTGGGATTACAGGTGTGATCCACTGCCCCCGGCCTCCATTTTTAATCTTTTATATTTCTTTTACTGTACCTTTTCTATGTTTATATCTGTTTAGATACACAAATAATTAGCACTGTGTTACAATCACCTACAGTATTCAATACAGTAACATGCTGTACAGATTTGAAACCTAGAAGCAATAGGCCATACCATATAGCATAGGTGTGTAGTAGGCCATACCATCTATATTTGTGTAAGTACACTCTATGATGTTCTTACAATGACAAGATTGCCTAACAAAACACTTATTAAGGGACACATGACAGTGTATATCGTTTCTCAATCTAGAAAGGATTCTGAGAAAACGGTTGGTATTCAAAGCACGGCTGGCCACTGCTGGAAGAACCTGATGAACTGCATCACAGGCTTTTCACTTAGGACTAGGTTATATGTTATGGATATATATGTATATAGAGAGAATTGCTCTATTGGCATGAAAGATCCTGTAGCTCCTTCAGTCCACTTTCTTCTTCTAGAGTTTTGTTAGATCCAACTGCATGGTACCTAAGAAAATCATTAAAGTGGGACCTCAGGGTGTATTGTCTTTTCCTTTACCTTTGAGAAATTTGAACCAATAAGGAAAGTATAATACTGAGAGTTTTCTGTAACACCACTGCTGTATTAGTTAAGGAGGTTCTTTTGGTGAGAAATCACAGAGAGTGACTTTAAACATAGGCAATTTGTTAAAATGATCTGGAAGACTCTCACAGGATCTAAGAAAGAGTTGAATAGATAGGTCTTGGGAGCGTGAGACGCCATGGAAATGTACAGACCATGTCAAATGACTCAGCTCTAGGGTTGCTGGGTCTTTTAGCAGCAGATTCCCAATTCTTCTAGGAGAAAGTCTGATTGAGCCAATGTGGGTCACTTTGGATCAAAGAGTTATGGTGCGAGAGGCACTAAATATCACGTGGCATGTAGCACTTCGGGCTTGGCCCAAAGAAGAAGAAGGCATATAATTTACTATAGCTGGGCAGCCACCATATTAGTGAATTTAGAAATTATAGCTTCCAAGTTCTACATGAAATGTTTATACACATGCACACATACATGATAAAAAACCACATGGTTTCTTATACATTCAGGAGCTATAGTTAGCATGTTTGTAGGGAGAAATTATTGCAATATCAAGTAAGTACTTTCAAGTAATATTATCTTCACTAGCATAGCCATGCCATTTCGTCAGATGAAGTCATTGGAATAGAAATGTAGGAAATGGGAAATAACATATGCCGTAACACACATTGAGTAGGTAAACACATATACAAGTCAAAATGCCCTGTGACAACAAAATCCCAATCTATATATGTCCTTGGCTTCACCCATGGGGACTCAAGAGTACTTGTTAATTTATTCACTGAATTGATTTATCTTTCTTTCATTTTCAATTTTATTTTATCGTGGTAAGAACACTTAATATGAGAACTACTCTCTTAAAACATTTTTAAGTGTGTGCAATACATTACTGTTGACTACAAGTAAAATATTGTACAGCAGATTTCTAGAGCTTATTCACCATGCTTGACTGATACTTCATGCCCATTGATTAGTAACTCCCTATTTCCCACAACCCCCAGTCCCTGACACCACAATTCTGCTCTCTGATTCTATGAATTTGACTATTTTTAGATACCTCATATAAATGGAATCATGCCGTGTTTGTTTTTCTGTGGCTGGCTTATTTCATTAAGTATAATATCTTTAAGGCTTACCCATGTCATTGCACATTGTTGAATTTCCTTTAGTTATAGACAGAATAGTTTTCCATTGTGTATATATACCACATTTTCTTTATCCATTAATCTGTCAATAAACATTTAGGCTGTTTCCACATCATGGGTATTGTGAATAGTGCTGCAGTGAACATAGGCATGCTAATATATCTTTGAGATCCTAATTTCATTTCTTTTGGCAAAAATACTCAACCAAAAGAAGTGAAATTAGGATCTCAAGGGTATATTGCCCAGGCGTGGTTGCTCACACCTGTAATCCCAGCACTTTGGGAGGCTGAGGTGGGTGGATCCCCTGAGGTCGGGAGTTTGAGACCAGTCTGACCAACATGGAGAAACTCCGTCTCTACTAAAAATACAAAATTAGCTGGGCATGGTGGCACGTGCCTATAATCCCAGTTACTCAGGAGGCTGAGGCATGAGAACTGCTTGAACCCAGGAGACAGAGGTTGCAGTGAGCCAAGACTGCACCATTGCACTCCAGCCTGGACAACAAGAGTGAAACTCCATCTCAAAAACAAACAAACAATATATTAGCACTCCTAAACGTTTCAAAGGTAAAATATCCAGAAGTGGGATTTCTGGATCATACGGTAGCTCTATTTTTATTTATTTTTATTTTTTTGAGCAACTTCCATATGGTTTTCTACAGCAGCTGTATCACCTTGCACTCCCACCAGTGGTGTGCAAGAGTTTCAGTTTCTCCACAACCTCACCAATACTTGTAGTCTTGTTTCCTCATCATAACCACTCTAACAGGTGTGAGGTGATAGTCATTGTTGTTTTGATTTTTATTTCCCTGATGTTTAGAGACACTGAAAAGTTTTTATATACCTAATGGCCATTTTAAAATCTTCTGTGGAGAAATATCTATTCAAGTCCTCAGCCCATTTAAAAAATTGGGTTATTAGTTGGGATTTTTGTTTGTTTGTTTTTGTTTTAATATTGAATTTTGAGTTGCAGGAGTTCCTTATGTATTTTGGATATTAACCACTTATCAGATATATGGTTTGCAAATACCATTCTGTAGGTTGGTTGTTCTGTAGGTTTCCTTTTTTCTCTGTTGATTGTTTCCTCAGATATGCAGAAGCTTATTAGTTTGGTGTACTATTTATTTTTGTTTTTGTTGCCTGTAGTTTTGGTGTTATATCCATGAAATTATTGCCAAGACTAATGTCTAGGGACTTTTCCTCCTATGTTTTCTTCTGAGAGTTTTACAGTTTGGAGTTTTATCTTTAATGTATTTTGGGTTGATTTTTGTGTATAGTATAAAATAGGGGTCTCATTTTTTTCTTTTGAATGTGGATATCCAGTTTTCCCACATCATTGAAGAGACTGTCTTTTCCCTGTTGTGTATCTTGGTACTCTTGTTGAAGATCATTTCACTGTATATGAATAGATTTATTTCTCGACTCCCCGTTGTGTTCCATTGCTTTATATGTCTTTTTTTTTTAATTCCAGTCCCATACTGTTTTGATTACTGTAGCATTGTAACATATTTTGAAGTCAAAAACTATGATGCCTCTAGCTTTGTTTTTCTTTCTCAAGAATGATTTAGCTATTTATGGTCTTTTGTAGTTCCACATGAATTAAAAAAATTTTTTTTCTATTGCTGTAAAAATTTCATTGGGATTTTAATAGGGAGTGCATTGAATCTGTAGTTTGCCTTGGATAGTATGAATATTTTAACAATATTAACTCTTCTAATCCATAAACATAGAGTGCTTTCCAGTTGTTTGTGTCTTATTTAGTTTTCTTTCATCAAAGTTTTGTAGTTTTCAGTATAAGTTTTCCACCTTTGTAGTTAAGTTTATCTTTATGTGTTTTATTATTTTTGGGACTATTGTAAGTGAAATTGTTTTCTTAAATTTATTTTCAGATATTTGTTGCTAGTGTATAGGAATGCTATTAAGTTTTGTATGTTGACTACAACTTTACTGAATTTATTACTGTTAACTCTTTATTCGAACAGTGCTTTTTGTTGTTAGAATATAGGAATACTACTAAGTTTTGTATGTTAACTGCAACTTAACTGAATTTGTTTATTATTATTAACTGCTTATTCTAACAGTTTTTTTTTTTAAATTGAGTCTTTAAAGTTTTCTCTATATAACATAATGTCATCTGCAAGTAGGAACAATTTTACTTCTTCCTTTCCAGTTTGAATCTTTGTGTTTATTTTTTCTTGTCTAATTCATCTGGCTAGGACTTCTAGTGCTTTGTTGAATAGAAGTGGCAAGAGTGTGCATCCTTGCCGTGCTCCTGATCTTACAGGAAAAGCTTTCAGTTTTTCACCATTGAGTATAATGTGAGCTATGGACTTCTTATATATGACCTTTATAATGATAAAGTAGATTCCTCCTATACCTAGTATGATGACAGTTTTTATCATGAAACAATGCCACATTTTCTCAAATGCCTTTTCCTGCATCTATTAAAATGATGATGTGATTTTATTTTTTATTATGTTAATGTAGTATATAAAATTACTTGCTTTTTGGACATTAAGCCATCCTTACATCTCAGGGATAAGTCTCCTATGGTCATGGTGTATAATCCCTTTAATGTGCTGTTGAATTCAGTTTGCTAGTATTTTGTTGAGGCTTTTTTGCATTTATATTCATCGAGAATATTGGCCTGTAGGTTTTCTTTCTTGTGTTGTCTTTGTCTGGGTTTGCAATGAAGGTAATGCTAGCCTCATAAAATAATTTGGAAGTGTTCCTTTGTCTTTAATTTTTTGGAAGAGTTTGAGAAGGACTGGCATTAGTTCTTCTTTAGATGTTTGATAGAGTTTACCAGTGACTTTATCAGGTATCGAGCTTTATTTTGGGGGAGGTTTTTGAGTACTGATTCAATCTCCGTACTAGTTATGTGTCAGTTCTGACTTTATATTTCCTTATGGTTTAGTATTGGTAGGGTATATGTTTCTAGGAATTTAACATTTCTTCTAGGTTATCCAGTTTGTTGGATATTGTTCATAGTAGTCTTTTAGGATCCTTTTTATTTCTGTGGCAAGAGTTGTAATGTTTCCTCTTTCCAGTTCCGATTTTATTTATTTGAGTGTTTTTTCTTAGTCTAGCTACAAGTTTGTCACTTTTACTTATCTGTTAAAAAACCAACTCTGAGTGTCATTGATTTTTTTCTATTGTTTTTATGTTTTCTCTCTCATCTATTTCTGTGTAATGATCTGTTATTTCCTACATTCTGCTAACTTTGGAACTAATTTATTGTTTTTTCCTAGTTCCTTGAGGTATAAAGTTAGATTGTTTTTTTGAGATATTTTGTCTTTTGTAACATAGAAGTTCATCACTATAAACTTCTCTCTTACTACTGCTTTTACTACACCCTATAGGCAGTGGTATGTTGTATTTTCATTTTTATTTGTATTGAGATATTTTCTAATTTCCTTTTGACTTCTTCTCGACTCAATTATTGTTTATGAGTATAAGTATGTTGTTTAGTTTCCATATATGTGTGAATTGTTCAGTTTTCCTTCTACTGATTTCTCATTTCATTCCATTGTGGTCAGAAAAGGTTGACCATAATGATCAGTCCTCGGTAAGATTTCAATCTTTTCAAATTTGTTGACTTATTTTGTGACCTAACACATGACCTCTTCTGGAGAAAGAATCATGTGTCCTTGAAAATAATGTGTATTATGCTGCTGCTGGATGGAATGTTCTGTACGTGTCTGTTAGGCCCATTTGTTTTATAATGCTATTGAAGCCCTCTGTTTCTTTATTGATCTTCTGTGTGCATATTCCATTCATTATTGAAAGTAGGGTACTGAGTTCTACTATAATTGTATTGCTGTCTATTTTCCCTTTCAGCTTTGTCAATATTTTATATATTTAAGTGCTCTTATATTGGCATTACAGCCTATGGAATGACCTTTTTCATCATATAATGTCCTTCTTTGTCTCTTTTGACAATTTTTGACTCAAAGTCTATTTTTCTGATATAAGTACAGCCACTCTTGCTCTCTTTTGATTACCATATGCATGGAATACTTTTTTCTTGCTTTCATTTCAACCTATGTGTGTTTTTATATCTAAAGTGAGTTTCTTGTAGGCAGCACATAGTTGGGTCTTTAAAAAAAGTCCATTAGTTACTCTTTGTCTTTTGATTGGGGGAATTTAATCAATTTACATTTAAAGTAATATTGATGGGAAAGGATTTACTATAGCCATTTTGCCAGTTGTTTTCTCTCAGTCTTGTAGTTCCTTTTTCTTTTTCTCTCTTGCTTTCTTTGTGTTTTGTAAAGCTTTGTATTAATATGTGCTATGATCTGAATGTCTGTTTCCCTCCAAAATTTATATATTGAAACCTAATACCCAATTCAATAATATTAAAGTATGGAACCTTTGGGAGATGATTGGATAATAAGGGCTCCACCCTAATGAATGGATTAGTGCCTTTATAAAAGATGCCTAAAGGAGCTTATCCACCCCTTCTACTATGTGAGGGTGCAGTGAGCAAGCATCGTCTTTGAAGCAGAGACTGACACATCACCAGACACTGAATCTGCTGATGCCTTGATCTTGGACTTTCTAGTCCCCAGAACTGTGAGCAATAAATTTCTGTTATTTATACATTATCCAGTCTAAGGTATTTTGTTATGGCAGCCCAAATAAACTAAGATAATATGTTTTGATTTTGTTCTCTATTTTCTTTGTGTAATTTATATAGCAAATTTGTTGTTGTTACATAAAAAATTATCTTCTTTGTGGTTACATACATACTTTGGGACTTACATAAAATATGGTTAAACAGTCTATTTTAAGCTGATAGCAACTTAAGTTCAATCACATACTCTACACTTTAACCCCTCATATATTAGTCTTGTCACAATTTACGTGTATTCATATTGCATATCTTTTAACATGTTTTTAATTATATTTATTTTTCATACTTTGTGTTTTAGCTCTTATGTTAGAATTAATGGGATGATTTTCCACCCCATTACAGTAATGCAGTATTCTGTATTTGTCTACATATTTACCTTTACCAATTAGTTTTATACTTTTTCTTATGCTATCAGGTAACTGTTTAGTGTCCTTTTGTTTCAACTCTAAGGACTCTATCATTTCTTGTAAGGCAGGTTTACTGAAGATGAACTCTCTTAACTTTTGTTTGTCTGGGAAAGTCTTTATCTCTACTTTAAGTTTTTCAAATTTTATTGTATTAAAATCCATGTAACATAAAATTTACCTGCTTAACCATTTTTAGTATACATTCAGTGGTATTAGGTACACTCATATTGTTGTACATCTATCACCATCCATTCATTTCCAGAACACTTTTAATCTTGCAAAACTGAAACTCTATACCCATTAAACAATAACTCCCAATTCCCTTTACCCCCTAGTCCCTGGCAACCACCATTCTACTTTATGTCTCCATGATTTTGACTACTTTAAATACTCCATATAAATTGAAACCTACAATATTTGTCTTTTTGTGACTGGTTTATTTCACTTAGCATAATGTTCTCAGGTTCATTTATTTTGTAGCACACATCAGAATTTCTTTTCTTTTAAAAAATACTTTAATTAACAAGCAAAAATGGTAAATATTTATGGTGTACAACACTATGTTTTGATATATGTATTCATTAGGGAATGGCTAAATCAAGCTATTGAACATGTGCATTACCTCACATATTTATATTTTTTTGTGATGAGAACACTTTAATCTCTTAGCAATTTTCAAGTATACAATATATTTTTATTAACTGTAGTCTCTGTGATGTCTTATTCCTGCTGTCTCACTGAAATTTTGTGTGTTTTGGCTAACATATTCCTAATATTCTCCACTCCCCAGCCTCTGGAAACCACCATTTTACTCTCTGTTTCTATGAGTTTGACTTTCTTACACTCTAGATATAAGTAATATCATGCAGTGTTTGTCTTTCTGTGACTGCCTCATTTCACTTGATGTAATGTCTTCCAGCTTCCTCCATGTTATTACAAATGATGTAATTTTATTCTTTTTGAGGCTGAATAATATTCCATTGTGTATATACACCATATTTTCATTATCCATTCATCTGCTGATGAACACTTAGGTTAATTTTATACTTTGGCTATTGTGAATAGTGCAGCAATGAGCATGGGACTCCAGATACTCCTTTGAGTACTGATTTTCTTTCCTTTGGACATGTACTCCGTAGTGGGATTGCTGAAACATATGATCGTTCTGTTTTTAATTTTTTGATGTCTCCATACTGTTTTCATAATGCCTGGATTAACTTATGTTCCCACCAACCATGTAAACTGTTTTCAATTTTTCCACATCCTCACCAACACACACACACACACACACACACGTATATACACACATACAAAAATTTCCCTGGAATAATCTGTATAATGTAATTATTTTGAAACTCCAAAGTTCATTGAAGGCTTGCAATTTCCAGGCGAAGGTTTGGATGATAAATATGGTTAGTGTCCATCAATTTCAGCAATTAACACAATAACAGCTATCCATCTCCACCCACACTCTCTCACCATGGGAAGTAGCCATGCACATGATCCTGGAGTAACTTTCACAAAGCTTTTGAGAGTCATGGTACCAAATATCTGGTATCTGTGCTGTGATTTCTGATTGCTGCTTCTGATCACAGCAGTGTAGACAAGGAGGCAGTGGCCATTGTTGGACCTCCCTCCATTGTTCCAAGCCCCTTCCTTTCTAGATAAAGTGACTTCCAGGGTATGTCACTAATCATCTTGAAAATGCATACTAAACCACATTACGATGTTACCTCACACCTGTTAGAATGACTATTATCCAAAATATATATGTATTATATATTTATATATATAATATATATATATAATTATATTAGACAGATTATTCCAGGGTAATTTTTGTGTAGGTGGGGAGACAGATTCCTATTCCTAGTGCTTCCTACTCTACCATCTTTCCAGAATTCTCCTACTCTCTGTCAATTTCATAGAAGTTGTTTTTGAGTATAGTATTCTTGATTGACAATTTTTTTTTCAGCATGTTGAATATATGATCTCATTCTCTTCTGTCCTGAAAACTTTCTGCTTAAAAACCCACTGGTAGTCTTATAATGTTCCCTTGTATGTGACAAGGCACTTTTCTCTTGCCGTTTTTAAAGTTCTCTTTGACTTTGACTTTTGACAATTTGATTACAAATTTGTGTGTATTTCTTTGAGTTTATCTTATTTGGTGGCTTTTGAGTTTCTTAGATCTGAATGTCCATTTTCTTCCCAAGATTTGGTAGGTTTTCAGCCATTATTTCTTTGAACAATCTTTCTGGTCCTTTCTCTCTCCTCCTTCTAAAATATCCCTAATGTGTATGTTGGCCTACTTGATGGTGATCCATAAGTCCCTTAAGTTTCTTCATTTTTTCTTTTAATTCTTATTGCTTCTTTGACTGAATTATTTCTAGTGACCTGTGCTTGGGTTCACTGACCCTTTCTGCTGCATGATCTAGTCTGCTGTTGAACCCCTCCAGTGAATTTTTTTGGCTCATCTATTTTGCATTTCTATTTCTATTTAGCACTTAATATATGTTCTATCTCTCTGTTGAAATCCTCACTTTTTAAATGAGTGTTATACTCACTCAGTCACATCTTTATGAAGTTGTAACTCCAGTTCATTAGGGTTAGTCTTTGGAAGTATATCTTATTCCCTTTTTAAAAATATCCTTGCCCAATTCTTTAATTTCCTTGACTCTCTGTATTGATATCAGAGGGTTATTAGACAAAACAGGCAGCTATCATAGTCTTCATGAACTGGCTTCACACAGGAAAAGACACCCCCACCCCCCATCAACCCAGCCAGTGATTCTTGTGGATGTCTATTAACTCTTTACTTCCCCAGGGAAAAGCAGGAACTATGGTTTTGTTCACTCTTTCTGTGCTGAGCTGGAGGGCGGGGTGGGGTTATGAAGCTATAGCATCTACCAACCCAAATTGCCATATTTGTTCTCTCCTGCGTAGTTAGACTGTACTGCACACATCAGAGCTTCAAGATTGGTGAAACAGATGCTAATAGTTTGAGCAGTCCTGGAGAAGTTGGAGCTCTGGTTGCACAGATCAACTCTTTTCCTCCCTGGGGGAAGTTGAGGACTGAAAGTTTTCATCTGCTCACTTTGTGCCAACTGGAGTTGGAGGGGAAGGAAATCAATGTTGTCTACCAACCCAAGCCACCACCTCCATTATCCCCTGGCCACCTAGACTATACCAGACCTATTAGAGCTCTAGGTCTATCAAAAAGAAGGCAAACCTCTGGGGACCCCCTTAGAAATGTTGGGGTGCTGAATGTGCAAACCAGCCCCTTATCTCCACTTCACGAAGCTGGAAGCTACAGGGTTTCTTCCTGAATGTATGGCCCTGCACTGCGGGCAAGAGTCTCTGACAAGACAGTATCCTGAATCTGTCCACAGGCTTTGCTGTGTCTCTTTTTATGCTGTTCCAGGGTGCAGGAGATTTTTAATTAGTTTTTGATTTCTCACAAAGGGAATTTGTCCATAAATTGTTGCTGAATTTGTGTTTGTAGGTAGAAGGAGGGTCCAGGGGTTCCTACTCTGCCATCTTACTGATGTCATTCTCCTTTGATTCATCTTTCTTGATGCCTGATGCTGTGCCATCCTCTATGTTAGTCATCAGGAACTTAACAACAGACATATCATGGTTCTGCCTTCCAAAGCATTTACAGTCAGTTCAATGAGTTTGAGCTACAATATTGGGTAAGTCAAGCACCCCATGGGAGTAAATTTCAGAGACACCAACACAGATGTAGTCCTCTAGGTGTCAGGGAATATTTTTTTTTGGAAGAGTAAGCAGGAAAAAAGGAAAGTGGAACTGGGAGAGAGCACAGACAAAAAAGACAAAGAATAAATATTTTGGCTAGCATGTGAAAAATTCCAGAGACAATAGAATTTTTTTTTTTCAGTGGGAGAACTACAATTGGAACAGCGTGGATTATGGACAATGAGGTGGGGAGTGTCATTATGTGAAGCTGGAGGGATAAACAGGTCATATAATGAAAGCATGGTGATTTATGTGAAGGATTTTATTTGAAGATAAAGGGAGTCTTATTAAAGTGCTTCAAATGATCAGATTTTTAAATGATAAAAATGACTTTGGAGACTGGACTAGAGCAGGAGACACTAATTGGGAGAATAACAATAATCCCAAAGAGGGCAGTGGACTGAACCAAAGTAGTGCTAGTGGTGATTGAAAGAAGTAGATGAATACAAGAAGTCAGTAGGGCGTTATGGGGTTATTTTATAGGAAATGAAGAGTACTGAGTAAAGAGTGAAGGAGACGATGGAACCAGTGAACAATGTGGCTAGTCACTGAGAATAGAAAGATCAAGGTGGGGTAGAAACAGTGAGTTCAGTCTATGGCATGGTGAAATTTAAGCAGGCACATGACAGTCAAATAGAGGTGTCCAGCAGTCATTACATGTCTGGTGATCAGGAGAAGGATCTGGGATAAAGTTGTATATCTGGGAGTCAATGAGAGTAGAGAAGAGTTCTCTCAGGGAAGTGTTAAAAAAACTATTATTTCTCTCAGTTTTGTTGGGATGCATAAGTGGTCATGTCATAAAGATACAAGGTTATCATAGTTTCTTTAGGGGAAAGATGTTGAGAGGTTCTGATATTGGGACCTTTGAGAACAATCACTGGTGAAACTGAAGCAAACCTAAACTACGGAGGAAACCCTTCCTCCTGCAAGGCAAATTTCTGGTGATGCAAAGGCAGAGAGGAGATTTCTTTTTTCTTTCCAGGTACTATGTGTGCTCCAATGAGTGACTAAGAGTAAAAAATATCCCTAGTGGTGCTGTTTCCTTCCACACATGTAAACATTTGATTTATTATCCAGACACTCTCTCATTTAAAGGCTAGAGCAGATATAGCTGGAAGGCAGATAACGTGGCAGATATTGGCTTAGTGTCCTGTGCTACCTAATGAAATCACTGATGTCAGAGATTACATTTTATATTCATCTCTGTACACTCAGTTCCTTGACCAGAGCCTGACAAGAGGCAGGTGCTCAGAAAGTATTCACTGATTATATTGAAGTTTATTGTCAGAAACCCCTCATATTTTAGCAATTCCTTCTTATTTCTTAGAATGGATGGGGATATCCAGTAGGGTAAAGTCCAGATCTTAAAGCTCATACTTTTGTGAATGTGAAGTATTTGGAAGTTTTCTGGCATTTGTGGTCCCAGAATTGCAGAAGAGACCTCTAAATTTTTTTTCAAAATATTTGAGGTTTGGAGGTACATATGAAGGTTTGCTATGTGAAAGGAAAATAGATCTTTGGGCCCCCAAATCACTAAGCTAAAGGGAAAAGTCAAGCTGGGAACTGCTTAGGGCCAACTTGCCTCCCATTCTATTCAAAGTCACCCCCCTGCTCACTGCGATAAATGCGTGTCTGATTGCCTCCTTTGGAGAGGCTAATCAGAAACTCAAAAGAATGCAATCATTTGTCTCTTAGCTACTTATGACTTGGAAGCCCCCTCCCTGATTTGAGTCTTCCTGACTTTGCGTTGTCGCATCTTTCCAGATGGAATCAGTGTCCAGCTTGAATATGTTGATTATTGTTTCATGTCTCCCTGGAATGTATAAAACCAAACTGTGCTCTGATCACCTTGGGCGCATGGCATCAGGACCTCCTGAGGCTGTGTCACAGGTGTGTGGCCTCAACCTTGGCAAAATAAACTTTTTAAATTAAGTGAGACCTGTCTCAGATTTTTGGGGTTCACAGTTACATAGATAAACACATGTCACAGGGGTTTGTTTGTTGTTTTTACATCACTCAGATATTATATTATGCTCAGCACCCAATAGTTCTCTTTTCTGCTCTTCTCCCTCCTCAAGTAGACCCCAGTGTCTGTTGTTTCCTTCTTTGTGTTCATAAGTTCTTATCATTTAGCTCCTACTTATAAGTGAGAACATGCAGTATTTGGTTTTCTTCTGCTGCATTAGTTTGCTAATGATGATAGCTTCCAGCTCCATCCATGTTCCCTCAAAGGACATAATCTCATTATTTTTTATGGCTGCATGATATTCCATGGTGTATATGTACCACATTTTCTTTATCCAATCTGTCATTGATGAGCATTTAAGTTAATTCCACATCTTTGCTCTTGTGAACAGTGCAGCAATGAACATTTGCATACATGTGTCTTTATGGTGGAATGCTTTATATTCCTCTGGGTATGTACCCCATAATGGGACTGCTGGGTTAAATGGCAGTTCTGCTTTTAGCTCTTTGAGGAATTGCCATACCTCTTTCCACAATGGTTGAACCAATTTACACTCCCACCAAGAGTGTGTAAACGTTCCCTTTTCTCCACAACCTCACCAGCATCTGTTATGTTTTGACTTTTTAACAATAGCCATTCTGACTGTTGTGAGATGGTAGTTCATTGTGGTTTTTATGTGCATTTCTCTAATGATGAGTGGCACTGAGCTTTTTTTCATATGCTTGTTGTTTGCATGTATGTCTTATTTTGAGAAGTGTCTGTTCATGTCCTTTACTCACTTTTTAATGGGGTTGTTTTTCTCTTTATAAGCATCATTAGGTTTTTTAAAGATGCTGGATATTAGACCTTTGTCAGATGTATAGTTTGCAAATATTTTCTCCCATTCTGTAGATTGTCTGTTTACTCTGCTGATAGTTTCTTTCACTATGCAGAAGCTCTTAAGTTTAATTAGATCCCATTTGTCAAGTTTTGCTTTTGTTGTGATTTCTTTTGGTGTCTTTGTCATGAAATCTTTGCCTATACCTGGGTCCAGTATGCCATTGCCTAGGTTGTCTTTCAGGGTTTTTATGGTTTTGGGTTTTACATTTAAGTCTTTAATCCATCTTGAGGTGATTTTTGTATATGGCATAAGGAATGGGTCCATCTTCAATCTTCTGCATATGGCTAGGTAGTTATCCCAGCACCATCTATTGAATAGGGTCTTTTCTCCATTGCTTGTTTTTGTCATCTTTGTTACAGATCAGATGGTTGTAGATGTTCAGCCTTATTTCTGGGCTCTCTATTCTGTTCCATTGGTCCATGTGTCTGTTTTTGTACCAGTAACATGCTGTTTTGGTCACTGTAGCTTTGTGGTATAGCTTGAAGTTGGGTGATGTGATTCCTCCTCTGCTTAGGATTGCCTTGGCTATTCAGGCTCATTTTGGTTCCATATAAATTTTAAAGTATTTTTACTAGTTCTATGAAGAATGTCATTGGTATTTTTATAGGAATAGCATTGAATCTGTAAATTGCTTTGGGCAGTATAGCCATTTTAATACTATTGATTCTTTCTATCCATGAGCAGGGGATGTTTTTACACTTGTTTGTGTCTTCTCTGATTTATTTGAGGAGTGTTTTGTAATTTTCATTGTGCAGATCTTTCATTTCCCTGGTTAGCTGTATTCCTAGTTATTTTATTTTGTGTGTGTGTGTGGCAATTGTGAATGGGATTGCCATTCTGATTTGGTTCCGTTTGTTTGTTGTAGTTGTACAGGAATAATAGTAATTTTTGTACATTGATTTTGTATCCTGCAAGTTTGCTGAAGTTGTTTATCAGTTGACGGAGCTTTTTGGGCTGAGACTATGGGGCTTTTTAGATATAGAATAATGTCATCTGCAAACAGACATAGTTTCACTTCCTCTCTTCTCTATTTGGATGTCCTTTATTTCTTTCTCTGGCCTGATTGCTCTGACTAGGACTTCCAATACTACGTTGAATAGAAGTGGTGAGAGAGGGTATCCTTGTCTTGTGCCAGTTTTCAAGGGGAATCCTTCCAGCTTGCATTTATTCTGTATGATGTTGGCTGTGGGTTTGTCATAGATGGCTTTTATTATTTTGAGGTATAGTCCTTCAATATCTAGTTTGTTGAGAGTTTTTTTTAACATGAAGCAATGTTAAATTTTATCAGAAGCCTTTTCTGCATATATTGAGATAATCACATGGTTTTTGTCTTTAGTTCTGTTTATGTGATGAATCATATTTATTGATTTGTGTATGTCAAACCCACCTTCCATCCTGGGGATTAAGCCTACTTGATTGTGGTGAATTAGCTTTTTGATGTGCTGCTGGATTTGGTTTGCAAGTGTTTTGTTGAGAATTTTTGCATTGGTGTTCATCAAGGGTACTGACCTGAAGTTTTCTTTATTTGTTGTGTTCTGCTGGGTTTTGGTATCAAGATGATGCTGGTCTCATAGAAATAGTTGTAGAGAAGTTCCTCTTCCTCAATTTTTTGGAATGATTTCTGTAGGAGTAGTACCAGCTCTTCCTTGTACACCTGGTAGAAATCAACTGTGAATTTATCATGTCCTGGGCTTTTTGTGGTTGGTAGGCTATTTATTACTGATTCAATTTCAGAGCTCATTATTGGTTCAGGGAATCAATTGCTTCCTGACTCAGTCTTGGGAGGGTTTATGTGTCCAGGAATTTATCCATCTCTTCTAGGTTTTCTAGTTTGTGTGTTCAGAAATGTTCATAGTAGTTTCTGATGATTGTATTTCTGTGGGGTCGGTTGTAACATTTGCTTCATTATTTCTGATTGTGTTTATTTGAATCTTCTCTCTTTTCTTCTTAATTAGTCCAGCTAGTGGCCTATTTTATTGTTTTTTTTTCCAAAAAAACAACTCCTGGATTTGTTGATCTTTTGAATGTTTTTCTGTGTCTTGATTTCCTCCAGTTCAGCTCTGATTTTTGTTACTTCTTATCTTCTGATAGCTTTGGGATTAATTTGTTCTTGTTTCTCTAATTCTTTCAGTTGTTAAATTAGGTTGTTAATTTGAGATTTTTTTTTTTTAACCTTTTTAATGTGGACATTTAGTGCTGTAAATTTCCCTCTTAACACTACCTTAGCTGTGTCCCAGAGATTCTGATATGTTGTATCTTTGTTCCCAATATTTTAAAAGAACTTATTGATTTCTGCCTTAACTTCATTATTTACCCAAAAGTCATTCAGTAGCACATTGTTTAATTTCCATGTAATTTTATGATTTTGAGCAATTTTCAGTGTGTTGACTTGTATTTTTATTGCACTGTGGTCTGAGAATGTGTTTGGTATGATTTTGGTCCTTTTACATTTGTTAAGGATTGTTTTATGTACAATTATGTGGTTGATTTTAAAGTATGTGTCATGTGGTGGTGAGATAAATGCATATTCCATTGTTTTGGGTAGAACCTTCTATAAAGGTCTGTTGGATCCATTTGGTCCAATGCTGAGTTACCATCCTGAATATCTTTGTTAATTTTCTGCCTGGGTGTTCCATCTAACACTGTCAGTGGACTGTTGTAGTCTCCCACTGTTATCGTGTGGGAGTCTATGCCTCTTTGTAGGTCTCTAAGAGCTTGCTTTATAAAACTGGGTGTTCCTGTGTTGGATGCATATATATTTAGGATGGTTAGGCCTTCTCGTAGAATTGAAACCTTTATCACTATGTAATGCCCTTCCTTGTCTTTTTTTATCTTTGTGATTTGAAATAATTAGTTTTGTCTGAAAATAAGATTGCAACCCCTGCTTTTTTCTGTTTTTCATTTGCTTGGTAGATTTTTCTCCATCCCTTTATTTTGAGCCTATGATTGTCATTACGTGTGAGGTGGGTCTCTTGAAGACAGCATACACACCATAGAGTCTTTCTTTTTTATCCGGTTTCTCACTCTGTGCCTGTTATGTGGGTCATTTAGCTTGTTTACATTCCAGGTTAGTATTAATATGTGTGGATTTGATCCTGTCATTGTGCTGTTAGCTGGTTATTATGTTGGCTTGATTGTGTGGCTGCTTTACAGTGACACTGGTCTGTGTGTTTACATGTGTTTTTGGAGTAGCTGGTAGTGGTCTTTCCTTTCTATATTTAGTGCTTCTTTCAAGATATCTTGTAAGACACATCTGGTGGTAATGAAGTCCTTCAACATTTGCTTATCTGAAAAGGATTTTTATTTCTCCATCACTTAGGGAGCTTAGTTTGGCTGGATATGAAGTTCTTGGTTGAAAATTTTTTTCTTTAAGAATGTTGAATATAGGCCCTCTATCTCTTCTGGCTTGTAGGATTCCAGCTGAGAGGTCCACTGTTAACCTGATGGGGATCCCTTTGTAGATAACTTGCCTTTTCTGTCTAACTGCCTTTAACAATCTTTCATTTTGACCTTTGAAAATCTAACAATTATGTGTCTTGGGAATGATCTTCTTGGGTAGAATCTTGCAGGTGTTCTCTGTATTTCCTGAGTTTGCTGTTGGCCTCTCTAGCAAGGTTGGGGAAATTTTCATGGATGATATGCTGAAATACGTTTTCCAAGTTGTTTGCTTTCTCCTCCTCCCTTTCAGAGATGCCATTGATTTGTAGATTTTGCCTCTTTACATAATCTCATACTTTTTTGGAGATTTTTTTCACTCCTTTTTAGTTTTTTTTTTCCCTTATTTTTGACTGTCTTGTTTCAGAGAACCTGTCTTCAAGTTCTGAGATTCTTTCCTCAGCTTGGTTTATTCTGCTGTTAATACTTATGATTGAATTGAGAATTTCTTGTATTGTGTTATTTAGCTCTTTCAACTCATTAGGTTTTTTTTTTTATACTGGCTGTTTTATCTTCAGATTCTGTATCACTGTATTGTGATCTTATGTTCCTTGGATTGGGTTTTGCCATCCTCCTGAATCTTGCTGATCTTTATTCCTATCCATATTCTGAATTCTACTGCTGTCATTCCAGCAAGTTCGAGCTTGCTTGGTTAAGAGCTCTTGTTGGACAACTGGTGCTGTTATTTGGAGGATGTAGGACGCTCTGGTCATTTGATTCACTAGAGTTCTTGCATTGATTCTTTCTCATCTCTGCATGTGGGTGTTCCTTTAACTGCAGTGTACACTGAGTACAGTCAAATAGACTTCTTTTCTGGATGTTTGCATTAGGCCAAGGCTTTGTGAGCGTCTATTTGAAGCTGACTTCTTGTCTCTGGTTTCAGAGGGGGTTATGTTAGTGAGATATTTTTGGTGCTGAAGCTTTGGAGTGTGATCCAGAAGGTGACACTTAGGCCTATTGGTCAGTTGGTAGACTCTTGCTTGGTTGTGTGGTTCCCCTATGTTTCCTCACAGTTGGAGCTGTGTTCCCTCTTAGTGATCTGAAAGTGTGGATACCTCTCCACCTTTTAGTTCTGGCTGTAGTTTGTGACTTGGCACTTCTGGGCCAAGTTCTGGGGTAATCTCAGTGTTTATATTCCTTCCTCAGCTTAGAGGCCATAGAGGAAGAGATCTTAGTGGTGGTGTGCCCAAGGGTCATTTGCTTGACTCCTGGGAGCTCCACCCCAGAGAGATGCAGGTTAGCAATCACTCAGTACAGTCAGTCCAAGATGGAGGGTCTGTGCTGTGAACCCAAGCCAGAGATTCCTTGTCTGGTGACTAGCCATGGAAGGAGGGTGGTGTAGGACCCATGGGAGACAGACTGGCCTCCTCTCCTTGGATTAACTGCAGCTTGTTGGAGGTGTGGATGAGGCACTTAGGGTCTTTCCTCCTTTATTAGTCTAAGGGTAGCAAGGGCAGTTCTCTGCTGAGGGGTTTTCAGTTGCTCCTAGAGGCTCTGTCCAGGGAGTTGCTGAGTTGGTGCTGGCTTGATTAGCTCTGACAGGAGGTGGCTGGAGGCCCAGGCCTGGAAGACCTGCCTGGTGAAGAGATATGGGAACAGGCACCCAAGTAACAGTCTGGCCACTTTTCTATAGGGCTGCTATGGTATGCTTGAGGCCCGCTCCAGTTCCCAGTCGCCTTGGATTTCCCAAAACCTAGAGGTGTCACCAATGAAGGCTGTGAAACAACAAATATAGTAGCCTGTCCCTTCCCCTGGGAGTTTTATCTCAGGGAGGTATGAACCTGTTGTCAGCCCAAAGACACTTGTAGGAAGTGGCTGGAGACCCTGGTTGAGAGGTCTCACCTTGTGAAGACGAACAGGATTGGGACCCACTTAAAAAAGCAGTCTGGCCACATTTTGATAGAATAGCTGTTTTGTTCTGGGAGTTCACTTCATCCACCAGTCACCTCAGGTACTCTGAAGCCCAAAGGCTGGAACAGTTAAGTTGCCCAAACAGCAAAGATAGCAGCCTTCCCCTCCCTCTGGGAGCACTGTCCCAGGGGGAATTCAAAGTTTTGTTGGCCGGAGATCTCAGGTGGGAGTGGTTGGAGGCCCTGGTTGGGAGGCCCCACTCAGTGAGGCCCCTCTCAGGTGGGAGTGGTTGGGAGGAACAGGATCGGGCACCTGCTTAAAGTAGCAGGCTGGCCATGTTTTGTTCTGTGTTAGGGGATCTCTTCTGCCCTGGATTGGCTCAGACTTTCCAAAACCTGAAAGCTGGAACGACTGAGGCACTCAAACAGCAAAGATGGCCGCTCACTCCTCCCTAAGAAGCTCCTTCTTAGGGAGGTGCAATGCTGCTACTGGTAGCTGGCTGGAATTTCAAGCCAGTGGGTCTTAGCTTGTGAGGTGGTGAGCATGTGGGGCCTGTGGACTGTTTCTGCTCAGCCCCCTGGATTCAGCCTCTTTCCTAGGGGTAGGTACTGGAGTCTAACCTCCGATTTTGCCAGAGCTGCAGCTACTTTTGCCAGAAAGCCCAAGTACCTAAACCTCCATGTTCTCCACACATGCCTGAGTGGCCGTTCTGGTGAGACTCCAGATGGCTCTATCTCTCAGACTGAAGACTGAAGGCCCTGGTGGAGTAGGTTCACAAGGAGATCTCCTGACCCAAGAGTTGCAAAGATCTGTTGGAGAAGAGATCCCAGGGTTACTCATTCACTCACTGTTTTCTAGGACTGGGGAGGATCCCCTGGCTCTGTGCTGTTCCCCAGTGGGCTGTTGTTCAGTGTCCTGCTTTTCTTTGTTTTCTGTGTGTCAGAGAAAACAAAGTACTCACATTGATTAATCCCAATGTGAGTACTTGCATGTTTCAGTTGAAGGCATTGTTTTAACTCGCCCCTCTATTCCTCTCCTGAGAGCACACATGCTGGCTGCTTCTAGTCGGCCATCTTGGCCACTCCACCCCCACTACATTTCTATGTAGCTTAAGCCTAGTTTTCAATAGGGATTAATGATGTGCCTTGGAGAGTTCCTCTCATCAATTTTGTTTCCACTACTTCTGGGTTGCTTTCATTTTCAGATGATCTTTCTCTCATGGTTGCAATATAGTTACTAGAAACCACGAAAGCCTCCCAAGCTGAAATGCTGCAGAAAAAAATTGAGAGTCTTTGGTGTGGCATCCCCCACTAAAGTCTTACTGCCTCTAACTGGATTATTTGAGTATCCGTAAAACTATTGTTATGATCAAGAAAATGTGAAATATTAATTAGATTAGACCTGGTTTTATTCTCTAAGCTTAAAGTATGAACTACTTGGGAGGAGGGATTACTTCAAGGGGGACCAGGAGACGGGGCAATGTATGTCAAGTGATAAAAACAGTTGATGGCATGTGATTATATTTTTCCCTCTGCATGCATGGCAAACATTGAGAATCAGTTATAGTACTTTTTTTCTCATTGTACCTGGACATGGCTTCAGCAACTTTGTCAACATGAGCTTTAGTCAACCACTAATAATCCATAGGAGTTGGCAACCAAGGTAAACATTTTATACTATCACAAGCCTAAAAGCAGAAAATACATGGAAATCCTTAAGGGAAGGCATGCTTTTACTCACCAGTAAATCAAGGAAAATGCAGACTAAAAGGATTCTGTAGTAAGACCAAAATTGATCATTGATGAATGGAGCATTTTTAGTTACTCCTTCCTTTGTGGTGTGTGTGTGTGTGTGTATGTGTGTGTGTGTGTGTGTGAGAGAGAGAGTTTATTATGAAATATTTTGTTTATAGGTTCTGAAAAACTCTGTGAAGTTGTGAGAGAGTGATAAATTTGTTCTTTTCAGGGTGGCCATTAAAAGCATTGGAAAATGTTCTGGGATTTCAGTGGCATAATGTGACCAAAATAACTCCTTATTTTTCTACAAGAAAAATGCAAAACATAAGCAAATGAAATCAGATGTAAGCAGACTGGCTTCCTTTGAGGGCCTAGTGGTCAGAATTTCAGAAATTCTTAGCCTGAACCCTGACTTTGTGTTACTGGCACCCAGGACTAGCATGTAAATAGCCACCCGTGTGACCAGGGGAGTCCCAGGAGACCCATTCCTTCCTGTGCCATTCTCCCAAATGCTCCCAGCATTTGCTCACTTAGGCCAGAAATTCCAGAATTAAATATTTATTTTTGTGACTTGAAAACTTTGCTTCTTTGTTCTCCTTTTAAAATGACCCTTAGAAGGACCCTGTGAAAAACGGATTAAGTTCATTAAGTTCTACTGGTCGTTTACAACACTATCAGGAGTGTCAAATTGTCTTTTGAAAGCAGATTTTATTATATGAGAAGTGGGAAAAATGTTGGGGTGTGGGGTACCAAAAAGGGACAAAAGTGTCCAGAAAGAGGAGGCGGAGAAAGCCAAAGACAGATGTGTTTTCTCACTTTGTTGTAACGCCTTAGCTGAAGCCTTGGGGATGTGATTCGAGAACCCCCAAATTTCACTGTGTTTATTCTGTCCATCTATTCCATGTTAATTTCACAATATTGTTTACTTGCTATGCTGAAGGCACTTACAGCAGTACAAAGACATAGTTTCTGACTGAAGAATCTTAATTAATCACCTATGTGGAAAAAGAGTAATGTCGCTGCTTTTGTGTAGTGTTTCAAAAGTTTTCAAGTTAATGATCCTAAAATTACTATATGATTATTTGTACCTTCCAGTCTAGAAAAGTATGTTATTTTCTCAATCACAAATGTACTTTCTCAGTATTCTTTTGGGGTTTAGCAAGTAAGTCAGCATGATAATACTGAAACATTTCACTTTGTTGATTCTGTAGTATATTTATACACTGTTCTCAGTCATCTTTACTTTTCTTTCTCTTCTTTCCTCTTTTCTTCTTTTCTTTCCTCTCCTCTTCTCTCTCTCTTTTGAACTCCCTTTGTCCTCTTTCCTCTTCTGCCTCACTCCTCTTCTGTGTTACACCTTTTCTCTTCTTTCTTCTCTATAACCATCTCTCTGCATCTCTTTCTATAACCCCTGTCTCTTTCCTACTCCTTCTTTCCCGCTCTCTAAACCTGCCTCTTTTTCTGTCTTCTCCTCCCCGACCACCCTGTCTTTCTCCTTTGTTGCCTCTTTTCTCCTTTTGGAATTTGACCTCATTTCTCCCACAGCACACAGACTTTTGTGTGGTGAGGAAAAGGAGGAGTTTGAGCCCAGATAGCTGTAAGTTTATACCAGCCCACCCTTCATCCTACAGAGGATGAAAAGAACACCACTTTTTGAATATCCATCTATAAGTTAATTCAATTAGCTGGCTTGAGTTATGTCTACTTTACTGGGTCAGTCATGTAGGCCGGGAAGATGAGTATCATGATGGAGCCCATCCTGGTTGTGGGCCCATCCTGGCCAACCATAGTTACTGAGATTGGCAGTTCCACTAGAACTAACTGGGGATAGGGAGTGTAGTCTCTGCCCAAAGTGGGAGTGTTATTATCAGAAGAAATTGGAAAAGAGACACTGAACACAAAAAAGGAAAACAAAACAAAAACGAAATAAAGGGCATTATCTGTCTCCCCACCCCCATGCCCAGAATGCAATTTATACATCATAGGAACTAACAGCGTCACATGTAATTTTGTCTTTAAAAAATTAATGAAATACAAGCTAAAAGCTATGAATATTTATTTTTCTGCTGTCCTAAGCCATTCTCTCCTATTGAATGTGGTAGTTAACATGTTCTTTAACACCTAGTGACATTCACTCTGATACAGAGAATAGGCTGTTACCATATTAAAAAGCAGCTTGTGAAAGCTATCACAAAGCATTTAAAGACCTCTAGAATAAATAATTAAGGGATCAATTCAGTTCAGCCCAAATATTTGTTGAGTGTATATTTTGTCCTAGCATCACCAGATTAAATTATAAATACATCAGGAAGAAAATAATAAAATGAATAAATGATACACATTTGAAAAGGAATAGATTTGCTAAATGTATCTACAGCATAAGTCTGTAGACTTTGGGTCCAATGCTGAGGAGTGGGGGAGTGGACATCCTCAGAAGGTATGAGCTCTGCACACCCTCACTTGGTGTCTGAAGGAGGTGTTGGTGGTGCCCCTTGGCCACCATCATATATTCTTCCTCCCAGCCCTTCATATGTGGCATGGTAACAAGACCTTACCCTGTCGTAGTTATCACAGGGCTGTTCAGCCAGTAAAATGCTTTTCTGTGCACTGTCTCACTTGGTTCACATCACTGCCCTCTGAGGGGGGCAGGAGAGTCAGCATCAGACCTAGTGAAAGAAGGACATCCAGGGAAGTAAAGTGGGCTGTCTAGTGTCACACAGATTATCAGTGAAAGAGCTAGGACTCCAATTGAAGTTTTCTCAGTGCAAGGTATGAATTTCCCCCATAATATCACTATAAAACTCTTTCTCAGGAGAAGAATGGAGGAGAGCCACGTCCTCCTTCCTCGAGTGCCCTTCCTCCCTAACCTACTCTGGAGTGGTCTTATTGGAACTCTATTTCACTGGTTCCTGATCTTCCCTGGTCTTCCACGTGTAGGTATCATTTAAGGCAGTAGGGCTCAAAGCTCATTAATTGTCACAATTCCCCTGGTGAACTTTAATAACTCTCCCGACCCCTCTTCATCTCTGATAATGGCAGAGTCCTGGTCCCAACCCCTTCTTGACTTTGGCTAATATTTTGACCCTGTTGCAGGTTAGGATCTCCAAAAAGCAGACTCTGAGACATAGTTAGGACTGCAAAAGGTTTATTGAGAAATGATTGTGGTGAAAGAAAAAGAGCAGGATTGAGCACAGGAGCCATCAAATGGCATGCAGACCTGATAAAGTTCCTGCCAGTCCAATGGAGAGTCCTGTAGCAGAGAACTTGTTAGAGGAGCACTCACTGGGTGTGAATGGCCAGGTCCCTGTAGTACTGCCTTGCTCAGTTACTGTCTGGGTGCCTCCTGAGAAGAGTGTGACCTTGGCTTGCAAGCTGAAGAGGCTAACAGCTGGAAGTTGTTTGTTCCCCAGAGTCCTGACAGATGAGCAGTGACTCTTCTCTTAAGAGCAGGTCTGAGCTGTACCTCTCCATCCATGCCACAGACATCTTTTATTATTATTATTATTATTATTATTATACTTTAAGTTCTAGGGTACATGTGCATAATGTGCAGGTTTGTTACATATGTATACTTGTGCCATGTTGGTGTGCTGCACCCATCAACTCTTCAGCCCCTATCAACTCGTCATTTACGTCAGGTATAACTCCCAATGCAATCCCTCCCCCCTCCCTACTCCCCATGATAGGCCCCGGTGTGTGATGTTCCCCTTCCCGAGTCCAAGTGATCTCATTGTTCAGTTCCCACCTATGAGTGAGAACATGTGGTGTTTGGTTTTCTGTTCTTGCGATAGTTTGCTAAGAATGATGGTTTCCAGCTGCATCCATGTCCCTACAAAGGACACAAACTCATCCTTTTTTATGGCTGCATAGTATTCCATGGTGTATATGTGCCACATTTTCTTAATCCAGTCTGTTACTGATGGACATTTGGGTTGATTCCAAGTCTTTGCTATTGTGAATAGTGCTGCCATAAACGTACATGTGCATGTGTCTTTATAGCAGCATGATTTATAAACCTTTGGGTATATACCCAGTAATGAGATGGCTGGGTCATATGGTACTTCTAGTTCTTAGATCCTTGAGGAATTGCCATACTGTTTTCCATAATGGTTGAACTAGTTTACAATCCCACCAAGAGTGTAAAAGTGTTCTTATTTCTCTACATCCTCTCCAGCACCTGTTGTTTTCTGACTTTTTAATGATTGCCATTATAACTGGTGTGAGATGGTATCTCATTGTGGTTTTGATTTGCATTTCTCTGATGGCCAGTGATGATGAGCATTTTTTCATGCACAGACATCTTTTAGTACATTGATTAGTGTTGGTTAATTGTTTTATGTTTTTAGGTCTTATTCAATAACTACAGTAAAACCTTAAGAGTCAGGACCATTAAAAAAAAATCATTCTGCAAAGCAGCCCAGTAGATTTCCTATTAGGTTATTGGTTGAATAGGGGAAGAAAATAATTGAGTGCCTCTGGAATAAAAAGTATGTTGATCTTCAAAACATCCACAGAAGAGAGATAAATATTACCTCTCTTAGTAACTTGACATGTTGCAACTAAGAACAAATGATACACATGAGCGAGCTTTATTTAAAATTTAGTTAAGCTTCACGCTTTTTGGTCTGTTAGATGGCAAATATTTAATGTACTAGTGGAAACAAGTTCTTGAGGTTTATGCTTTGGAAGATGAATAGGTCTAAGTCAGGCACAACTCTCAGATTTAGGTTTGATTGACTAACAGGTACAACCTTGCAAAAGAAGCTGGCTGTGTTCTTGGGTGATGGGCTGGTTGTGATGTAGGTTACCAGCCCTTAGACTTCTCTTTGTTTCCATGAGGGCTGCCACAGAACTGGCCCTAAACACTTCTGCAGAACTTTCAAGCTCAGGAAATGAATTCAGGGTCTGATGAGTACCATCAGAAATACATCTTGCAGGAACAGATAGGAATTGGAATAGTTGTGAATCTAGCCAGCTATTTTGTATCATCCTTGTGCAGTATTACCACATGTTAAATCTTCCTGTCATTATTTAGAAGTAACAGCTAAAGCAATCATTCTTACACACTTCATTTTGACAGTGCAAAAGCTTTAAAATATGTTTCCCTGATGGCAAAATATGCTTGATAACCAGAGAGAACTATCCTTTAAAAAGCAGTTTTTAGTGCACAAAGAGCTGTCTTCCATTTTTGGCATACAAAGAGAACAACTAAAATGACTAATCTCACTAAGTATTACAATAAAAGTGCTGATGAAACCTTAACTATGTACTTCACATCTTTAGTAGCCCCGTAATTACAGCTCTAGTTAAACACACACACACACACACACATGCACAAAACCACGACAACTTCTAGAGCACATTTCATTGCTATTTGCACTTATCATTGTCATTCTTGCCATAGGAGTATTATACACTGACCCCAATGTCAGTCATTCATCTGTCCTGGAAAGGTAAATGTGTTATTGAATAAAACATCTTTATTTAATGTCATTCCTATTATCCTAGCAGATACTCTGGAGGATAACTAATAGTGCTTGATCAGAATTGGGGCTTGGACAACTTAGTAAAGATCATGCTGCCATCTATACTTCATTAACTGTCAACTTGCATTGATTTTTATCTTTTCCTGTACAAATAAATCTGTTTTGTGAATTGTGTATCAGTGAAGCAGAAGCCTAACAACAATCTCCAGGACATTATATTTAGGAAATGTTCATTTAGAAATATGTTTAGTGTTACCAAGGGATAAATAAAGGATTTTTTAAAAATCAAGTTTACCTCTGTATTACTTAATATATTTAGGAATTATTCCTCAAAAAATCATCAGGGCTGTAGGTAAGTTTGCAGTCACATCTGCCTTTCCTAACATGTTTTCTTTTCTTTCTTTCTTTCTTTTTTTTTTTTTGAGATGGAGTCTGTTGCCCAGGCTGGAGTGCAGTGGCGCGATCTCTGCTCACTGCAACCTCTGCCTCCCAGGTTCAAGCAGTTATCGTGCCTCAGCCTCCTGAGTAGCTGAGATTACAGGAGCGCGCCACAGTATCCGGCTAATTTTTGTATTTTTAGTAGAGATGGGGTTTCACCATGTTGGCCAGCTGGTCTTGAACTCCTGACCTCAGGTGATCTGCATGCCTCCGCCTCCCAAAGTGTTGCGATTACAGGCTTGAGCCACCGTGCCTGGGTTCCTGTTTTCATTTTTGCGTTTCCTCTTAGAATCCTGTAATGAGCTGGAGATGGGAAAAGGGATTTACGCTTCTGATCTTTTTTGAGACCCACTAGTGGGACAGTAGGTGTTGTGACCAGTGTCTGTGGTGGCCTCTATAATTCTTAGTCCCACCTCGGACACCCTTGTTGGTTTGTAGCATTAGGATGTTGGCCCTTCCCAGGAGAGCCTGTGGAGCCTACAGCCACATTCTTGCAGGTTGCAGCTGCAGTGCTTAATCCTGTCAGTCTGACTGTACTGAAGACAACATCCTAGGGATAGTTAGGAGCATAGAGTCAGATGCTGGGTCTCTTAGAAAGTGCATGACCTTGGGCAATTTTGCTTAGCTTTTCTAATTCTTAGTTATAACAGGGATACTACTACTACATCGCTATGAGAAAAAATGAGATAATGTGCATGAAGCTCTTAGCACACTGCCTGGCACAAAGAAAGCATTCAGAAAGTGATGGCTACGTTTATTATTTAGACAAACTAACAGGAGACTCAGACTACAATGCAGCACGTCCGGAAGAATGTTTAGACACAGGAATCTATTCTGGAGAAACTGCTTACATCAAGATTCTTTTAGCTGTAAAGAAACGAAACCTTGTTTGAACTAGCTTCCACCAGAAGGGGACTGAATGAAAGTCACAGGACAAAGATGAAAGGTAGAGTCAGCCTCACAGGGTGGGGCTGAGAGCTAGAACACACAGCTAGGGCTCTTCTGCCTCTTCATATCATCATGGCCTTCCCGTCTCTGCCTCTGTCTATGCTTCTGCTCCCTCCTGCCCCATCTTGACCAAATTCCTGTGCTTATTCATCTTGCGTATGACTCCAGTGGCCTTCCCGACAGCACTGATAGCAACTGGCTTGTGTGTGACTTGATACACAATTTGTGAGGGTCTGATTGGCCCAGCTCATCTGTTTGAGCTGGACCATATGAGTCATAAGCCACTGTCTAGCTAAAGGATTGAGTTCTCTTTGGTCAGTTGTTCATCATGATTCAGTCATGGCCCATGCAGTTAGAGTTATATGGGAGGACAGAGCTGTTTCTTTTTTTTTTTTTTTTTTTTGAGGCGGAGTCTCGCTCTGTCGCCCAGGCTGGAGTACTGTGGCCGGATCTCAGCTCACTGCAAGCTCCGCCTGCCGGGTTCACGCCATTCTCCTGCGTCAGCCTCCCGAGTAGCTGGGACTACAGGCGCCCGCCACCTCGCCCGGCTAGTTTTTTGTATTTTTTAGTAGAGACGGGGTTTCACTGTGTTAGCCAGGATGGTCTCGATCTCCTGACCTCGTGATCCGCCTGTCTCGGCCTCCCAAAGTGCTGGGATTACAGGCTTGAGCCACCGCGCCCGGCCTGTCAGCAGCTGTTTCTTTCAGACCAGTGGACAGAGCAGGTTTTCTTGAAAAGATTAGGAATATCTAGTACAGTTTTCCTGACAGACTTGACAACTCTGCTGCTGGCAGTTTCAGTAATTTAGTCCTAATGACAAGGACCCAATTATAGAGAAGTAGAGAAGTCCTAAAAACTGGTAGTGTCTCCACTTCTCTCCCCAAATGTGACTGGTGTCAAGGTAATTGCTCAGCAAAGAAGTATTTCTCCTTCTGTGCCTTTCAGGGCAGAAGGTCAGAATGGGAAGGACTATGCCAGATTTTTCCATTCATAGGAAAGAGCAAGTAAAGAGACTGGGGATGGAAATGGGAGGAGGCTGGGGGTAGGAGATAGTTCAGGTGGGGAAGGATGCTAAATCAGTGTGGTTAGCTTGTTGAGGAACTGTGACTCCTCAGAGAGGTCAGAGAAAAGCAGGCGTGGGAAGTCCTTTAGGCTCAGGGAAGCAGCTGACCCAAGCGGGGGAATACATTCTAAATTCCTCTGGCTCAGAGCCCCATGGGCCTGGTTTTCCTCTCTGTTCTGACAAGGGAGGTGGCTGTTTGCCTGGCGGAGCGGCTCACTGCAAGCTGCAGCTGTGCCTCATTCTCCCATGGGACATTGAGTTCTCTAGAGAGCTGAACCAAGGCAACATGTTAGTAAAGACGAGGATTCCTCAGGTTTGCAAATCCTGAACCAAACAAGGAGTTCTCCATGTTCTCCCCAAGGAGGAATGGTTGGGAGTCACTGACTACAGTTAAACTGCAAAAGAAAGTCTGTTGCTGTGGAGATATCTGGAATAGGGCCTAGCCCTTGAAGTAATTGATAAACACCTGAAGTCCTCACTCCTGGTCTTGCCCAAAAGTCTTCACATTTTCACTTTGGTTTGGGGAGGTGGTAGCTTGAGTATGACAAGGTCTCCTGGTCTCATTTAGTTGCCTTTTAGCAAATAATGTGACCTGTTGTGCCAAGTGGATGAGAAGGGAGCTTTTCTTCTTCCCTGGGCAGTAACCAAATGGTCTTGAACAAGAGAACTAGCAATTCCAGTTTTGGATCAATGCTTTTGTACCCACGACAGCGAAGGGAGAGGGTGATGGACAGCAACATGGTGAGGAGGGGAAGTCCATAGAAAGCGGTCGCTGGCAGATTGAAGAATGATCATTAAAGTAACAACAATAATAGGCACCATTTATTTAGCACCTACCATTAGGCCTCTGCACACATTTATTTCTCCACAAGCCCTGCAAATTAGCTATTAAAATATCTGTTGTACAGATGAAGGAGCTTAAGCTCAGAGTGATTAAATAAGTTGCCCAAATTGAGACAGTGGCTAACTTGGAGTCTGAGCCCCAGTCTATCTGATACCAATGTTCATGGAAGTTCTGCTACCATTCGCTGATTCTCCAGATTGAGATGCTAAAAATAATAAAGAGGATACAAACAATTAAAAAAAGAAAGAAGTTTCACTTAGAGGTCTGGAAGAGAGAAAGAAAGAAGACGAGACACTAAGTCAGACAGAATGGGAAGAGAGAGGCATAGGAAGGCAGCCATGGTCCAGGATTTGAGTGTAGCATAGATTCACTGAAAAGTTCAGGTCATCTGGGTTGTCTGGGCTTGTGAGTTTAGGACCACTTTGCTAGAGAAAAAAACAAAGCTCTCTTGGAGGGTGCCAAGAAAAGGTGGAAAATAAATCCATATGTTTTTCCCAAGATTGCCTGGATTCCAGAAGAGTTGAAAAGGAGTGTTTTTTACAGTCCAAGAAGAAAAATGAGCAAGAAGAAAAATGCCTTTGGGCATTTTTTTTCAAAACTAAAAAGCGATGTATTTGTCTTTGCCAGCATTCAAGTAAATAGCAGTATTCTGGATGGGGCTACATTTCAAAAAGCTCTGAGTAGGCGCACAGGTGCAATGCCAAATGCAACAGCTGAGAGGCCACCTCCCCACCCCCCTGGCCCTGCCCCCTGCTCTATCTGCCCCTAGAGCAGCAATGCTAACAGCTGACCTACTGAAACATGCAAATCTAATGTTACATGACAGGGACTAATCCATGTGTGAACTTCTGAAAAGTGAGCTCTTCTCTTTTGGGCACTTCAGATTTTCATTGGAAAAATCATATTGTATTGAGAAAAATGTCTAGAGACATCTTTGTGTTCTGCTAATTAAGTAGGAAAAGTCCCAAATTTCTCTATTTCTCAATCTTTATGAAGGGTTCCCCAGAATATAGGTCTCTCCATTAGGAATACAATAAGTGAGGAGAGCTCAGGGACTGAAGTTTTCATCATAAAGAGTAATATCTTACTACAAAGAGTGTCAGCAAAATCTTAAAATACTTTGGTTTATTTTTAATGGCAAGACAGTCTCTATATATGATCATGACCCCTCCAACATATGAATTGCTACACAATGTGCCATGTTCCTTTGTGACTCCAGGGATAAGCTTATTGAGACATGGAGCAGTGTACAATGTGAGGCACATCATTTTCCAGACTATATTCTGTAAAAACTCCTCCCAAGATAAGTTCTTTGAAAAGAAGGTATCATAGTTAAATCAAATTGAGAATTGTTCCTTATAAAAAAGATAATCTCTTGCAGGTTCACGGTGTGCCCTCTTTCCCACAGGGCCTAGACCAGATCTCAGAATTCTTTCAACGTAGTGCTCTAGTAAACTCTACTAATTGACTGGTTTTGGTAGAGGAATGAAAACTATTTACCTTCCTTTTTCTACTTTGGTCTAGTAAGTTTAGAAGCACTTAAAAATTGAATGAGGACAAAATCAGGTGCTGCTCTGTGGCTTAGGACACCAAGGAAGCTATGAAAGAGAGTGCTAGCCCTTTTGTCTAAAGTCTTGTGTGGGAGAGTGTTATTTACCAACTGAATCTATAATAGTAGAAGTTTTGTTTTGATAATGGGTTAGATAACAAAATACCTTTGGGTGTTCCTGGGCACAGAGAGAGCTGGGCTTCCTAGCAAAAGCAGTTGGCCGGGAGACAGGTAGACAACCCAGCAGGTAGTACTGCTACAGAATGCAATGTATGAATACAACTTTTCTCCAGAAATTGTATGGAACACTGCCACATCAACACACTAAGGAAGAAAAATTACATAATTATGTCAAAAGATTCATAAAAAGCATTTGACAAAAATCCAACACCCATTCATGATAAAAACTCTCATAAAACTAGGAATAGAGGGAGAACTTCCTCAACTTGATAAAAAATATCTACAAAAACCCTACAGCTAATACCATACTTCATGCTGAGAAACTCGAAGCTTTCCCACTGAGATCAAGAACAAAGCAAGGATATTCCTTCTCACCACTGCTTTTCTTAATATCACATTGGAAGTCCTAGCTAATGCAATAAAAGAAGAAAATGAAATAAAAGATATATGGATTGATCAAGAAGAAATAAAAGATTGCTCACAGATGATATGATTGTCTACGAAGGAAATCTGAAAGAACCAGCAAAAAATAAAAATAAATAAAGATAAATAAAAATCCTGGAACTGAGTGATGGTAGTAAGGTTGCATGATACAAGATTAATATTCAAAAGTCAGTTGCTTTCTTATACACTAGCAATAAACAGATGGAATTTAAAATGAAAACACAATACCATTTACATTCACATGCAAGGAAATGAAATACTTAGGTATAAATCTAACAAAATATGAACAAAAGCTCTGTGAAGAAAACTAAAACTCTGGTGAAAGAAATCACAGAAGAACTAAATAAGTGGGGAGATATTCCATGTTTGTATAGAGAGCCCAGAAATAGACCCACATAATACAGTCAACCAGTCTTTGACAAAAGCAAAAGCAATACAGTAGAGCAAAGATAGTCTTTTCAACAAATGATGCTGGAACAATGGATATCAATATGCAAAAAAAAAAAAAAAAAAAGAATCTAGACACAGTTCTTACACCCTTCACAAAACAAACTCAAAAGAGATTGCAGACTTAAAAGTAAAATGCAAAACTCTAAAACTCCTAGAAGATTAACATAGGAGGCAATCTACATGACCTTGAGTTTGGCAATAATTTGTTTTTTTTAATATACATCACCAATGGCATGATCCATAAATGAAGGAATTGGTAAGCTGGATTTTAGTAAAATTAAAAACTTCTGCACTGCTAAGAAAATGAGAAGACAAGTCACAAGCTGGGAAAAAATATTTTCAAAATACATCTTTGATAAAGGACTGTTATTCAAAATATACGGATACATTTTAAATTCCGCAATAAAAAACAAGCACCTCAGCTAAAAAGTGGGCCAAAGAACTTAACAGAGACCTCATCAAAGAAGATATACAGATGGAAAATATGCATGTGAAGTGACACAGCACATCCTATGTCGTCAGAGAAATGCAAGTTAAAACAATAACAGATACCGCTGCACACTTATTTAAATGTCTGAAATCCAGAACACTGACAACACCAAATGCTGGTAAGGATGTGGAGCAACAGGAACTCTCATTCATTGCTGGTAGGAACACAAAATGGTATAGCCACTTTGGAGGGCAGTTTGGCAGTTTCTTAGTAAACAAAACATACTTCTACTGTACAATCTAGCAATCACTGTCCTTGGTATTTGCCCAAAGTAGCTGAAAATTTATGTTCACACAGAACTCTGCATAGAGATGTTTATAGAAGCTTCATTCATAATCGCCAACAGTTGGAGGCAACCAAGATATCTTTCAGTCGGTGAACAGGTAAATAAAATGTGGTACATCTAGGCAATGCAATATTGTTGAGTGCTAAGATGAAATGAGCTATCAAACCATGAAAAGACATGGAGGAATCTTAGATGCATATTGCCAAGTGAAAGAAGCCAATCTGAAAAGGCTACATGCTATATGATTCTAACTATATGGCATTCTGTAAAAGGCAAAACTATGGAGACAGTAATAGGATCAGTGGTTTTGAGGGGTTAGTGGGGAGCATGGGGTTAATAGACAGAGAAGAGAGGATTTTAGGGCAGTGGAACTACTCTGTAAGTTGCTATCATAATTCATTTATATCATACATTTTTCAAAACCCACAGAATGTATAGGACCAAGGATAAACCCTAATATGAACTATGGACCTTGAGTGACAATGTAGGTTCATCGATTGTAACAAATGTACCATTCTGGTGGGGGAAGGTTGATAGTAAGGGAGTATGTATGTGTGTGTATAGGGGAGGAGGGAATATGCAGGAAACCTCTGTATTTTCTGCTCAATTTTACTGTGAACCTAAAGCTGTTCTGGAAAATAGTCTATTTAATAAAAAATCCTTTCTATTTAAAAATATAATTATTATTCTCTCCTACGCATTCTTTGTCCTGTTTTCTCATTTCTTTTTCTAGCAATCCTACTAGTCAGGTATTGAACTTCTTAGCTTAACCTTCTAATTTTATTTCCTTTTCTTTCCATTTCCCATATTTTTTGTCTTTTTGTTTTACTTTCTGGGAAGTAGCTCATTACATTCCAAAGTTCTATTGATTTGTTTGCTGTAGTATTTTAAAATTTCCAAAGTAAATAAAAAACATCTCTGAGGTTCTTTTCCCCTCACTCCCTATGTCCCCTGACACAGATTCTGTTTTTTATTTCATGGTTGCAGTATCGTTTCTTATGTATATATGTTGATGTTTATCATGGTTTTATTTTTATGTTTCATCCTTTTTCCTGAAATATCTGGGGTTCTGTTAAGTTCTAGTTTTTAATGTCTATTTATTTTTCACATTTCAAGCTTTCTTAGTATGTCTGGAGTTTTTGTCTCTCCATGTATAGTTAAGAGTGAGGCACCATGAAGCTGGCTGGGAACTAAGTTCAGAGTATTATTGTACATGATAGTGATGGCAGCTGCAGGCTGCCTGGAGAGGCCACTGCTATCACACCGGTGGCTGCAGGGATGGTGCAGGGGGGAGGTGGACAGCCCTCCTGCAGCCCATGGCACTGGGGGCTACTGCTATGGGGCTTGGCTGGGTTGCCTGCTGGTGGGGCAGCAATGTGGCAGGGGAGCAGTGCAGTTGGGCAGACGGGGGCCCTGAGGTGGAGTTGGGCTTGGGGTGGTGCCATATTTGTGCATGGAGTGTGAGAGCTGACCCTAGGGTGTGGAACTGGGCTCATGCTTTGGAGGCCCAGGGTGGGAAGTGGGAGTGGTGTCTGCTTTGGTGGTGGCCAATGGTGCAGCCACTGTGCCCACCCTATGGAGG
Organism: Colobus angolensis palliatus; assembly: GCF_000951035.1. Taxonomy (NCBI): domain Eukaryota; kingdom Metazoa; phylum Chordata; class Mammalia; order Primates; family Cercopithecidae; genus Colobus; species Colobus angolensis. Next base: position 790,010 of record NW_012114600.1, on the reverse strand, counting down.
GCACTGGGTTCCTGTACCTCAGGAGGAGGCTCTGTTCAAGGCCACCCAGCTCTGTGTCTCCAGGGTCCATCCCATTTTGGGGTGACTGCCGAGCCTGACACTCCCAATGGCTGGGCCAGGACCTCAATCCGCTAAGCCCTGGGCCACCCCTGAATGCTGGGGGAATCGGGGAGCTCATGGCAATATGGCCCCTGCTCCTGATGCTGGCCAGGGCATAGCAAGCACTTGGAGTGCCCACCCAAGGCTGTTAGGGGGTGTGGCTGTGGCTGCATGCCCACTGAGCTGGAGGGGGCTGGGATCAGGCAGGAGCCTTCCCCCCATTCCCTGCAACTCCAGACCTCTGGGTAGCTGCAGCCTCCCAAGTCCTCATTGTGGACTAGGCCTCTTGGCACTGTTGGGGGCCCAGGAAGGCCACAACCTTGCCCTTGCAACCCTGAAGTGCCTGCTCCCACTGCCTGGCCTCTCCCCACTCCCAGTACCCTCTCAGGTCTTGGAGAGGGATTGGGGCTGAGCCTGGGCACTGTCACAGTCTAGCTGGGTGTGCGTGTGCTCAGGGAAGTGCTGACGCAACAGCCCCCTGCCGTCTTGGCTCCTTCCAGACTTTGAGCACTGACAAGCTTGAGGGCAGGGAAACTGAGGGGGTCACTGCAGGTGGCAGGGAGCTGGCTTGCAGGTGCCCATTGGTGTGAGCAGCCTGGGTGCCATGGACAGTGGCAGGAAGCAGACAGGCTCCTGGGTAGAAGGGTGTGGGTCCCCAGTGAGGCCCCACCTTCAGGCCAGGGAAGGTCTGAAGGCTGGGGACTGGGCTGCCTGTCCCACAGACTGGAGTGTGACTTGTGGTGCCTTTTCCAGGACCTCCCATGGCCACCCATGGACTAATTGGCAGGCACTCCTCTGAGGCCCATAAAAGCCCTGGGCTCAGCCAGAGCAGAGCAGATGACAGAGAGACAACAGGATGACCAGCTGTGGAGAGGAGCTACCCTCTCTTCTAGGAGCTGAATACTTGTTGGGAGACCCTGGCTGTGGAAAGGAGCTACCCACTGTGGTTCCCCTCTGAGCTGTTCTGTTGCTCAATAAAACTCCTCTTCCTCTTGCTCACCTTCTACTTCTTTTGTAACTCATTCTTCCTGGTTGCAGGACAAGAACTCATGAGTGGTGAGGTTAAAAGAGCTATAACACAAACAGGGCTGAGACATGCCCCTTGCTTGGCATGTTGCAGGTGAAGAGAAGGAGAGAAGAGCTGTGGCCCTTTGGTGTGCCCAGTCCTGGGAGCTCCCTGAGCCAGGGCTGTGACTCCTTCTTTGGGGCCCTGGTGTCTCCAAGCTTCCAGGTGCCACCATGTTCCGTGGTGCCAGCCGTGGAAGCTGCTGGTGGTTTGTCTGGTCCAGCTGTAGCCTGACAGAGAGCCAGTGCCCATGCTGGCACCTGGAGCTGCCCGTTTTGCTGTAGTAGCTGCACAGAGGTTTCTAGCCAGAAAAGTGATGACCCAAAGATCCCATAACAATAGGACAGAGAGTTAGCTTTTCTGTTAGTTAGGCCACAAATATTAGTAAAAATGGCTTTGTAAGTATGTGGGTTTATTTAGTTTTGTTTATTCATGGAAGGATTCTCCAATTTGTTACCTTGCAGGTATCAGCTTAGTTGCCAGTGTTCTGATGGGAGGTGATGGTGGTAGGGTCTCATCTTTTTATTTACAGACTTTCACTCAACCTCCCAGTTTTAGTCTCTTGGATCATCTTTAGTCTCTGTCTTGACCTTTGCTGGGCTGGGCAATTCCATGTCTAGGAGGTTCTCTGGTTTATTTTCTCCAAAGAATGAACCATCTATGTTTTGGTGGGTGAGAAGGAATAGTCAGTGGGGCTTGGGCATCTGATCCCATGCAGATTTGAAGCTAGTCCTTTTCTGCTCCATATCTCATCTCCACTTTCTGTGGAACTCTTTGGATAAGATTCTGGAGTGAATTTTTTCTATCTAGATAAAATCCCCAGCTGTAGAGACTGAGTTTCAGTTTTTTCTGTTCTACTAAGGCAATCACCATGCTTTCATCTACTTTTCATCTTGAAAAAAAAAATGGCATTGCCTACTCTAAAATTCTCTTTGTAACTTTTCAATTTTTAATAGGAGACAAAGAAGATGAATGCATGATTTCAGTCCACCATGTTTAGCTATGGATGACATACTTTCAAATCTATATAGTTTTTAATGTCAAGGGAAAATGCTCAGTATATGAAAAAATTAAAAGACAAAACTGTGAAAGAAAACATACCAAGGTTTATTTCTAGGCTGTGAAATTATTAGTGATCAGTTACTATTTTGTTTAAAAAATTTTTTCTGCATTTGCTAAATTTTCTATAATAAGTAGATAGGTACTTTCATAAGGAAATAACTTAAAAATACATTTTAAAATCTATACTGATGCTTACATTAGCTCAGCAAGGTCACCTTTAATTGCAGTGACCTGAAGAAGGAAAAAGTGTTTATTTTCTTCATGCCAAATATTGAAAACCTTTTAAAATAATTAAATGTACGTGGTAAACAAGCTATAATCTTTCTGGTAAGAAGTGGTGAATTTTCTTTTCACTTTTAATGTGAATTCAATTTCTATAGACAATGGTTAGCAATATGTATTTTAACATTATATAACTGGTAGGTATTAAAGATCTAATGTGAGAATGTACTCCATACAGTACGGTTACTTTGATATTAGAAGGTGCTTTTCAATCTAAGAGTATTCCACAATGGGCTGTAGGAAATACCAGCTCCATCTGATTCTCTGCAAAGAAATGTTTGCAAATTGCTGCATAATATTTTACTTTCCTGGAGAAATAATTCACATTAGGGAACTGAAGCCTTGGTGTATACTGTGGTAAAGAAATGTGGCCAATTTTATTGGTTTAACTACATTTGAATAAGAGTTTTTGAAACTTATTTTGACCGTGGAACCCTTTTTCCCCCAACAATATCCCTCTCTGTAATCCTGGCCATTAACATTATTATTGTTATTATTATTGCCACTTAAATTTACATGTCAATGTTTGATTTATTTCAGGCAATAATGATGCTCTTTAAGCAGAGAGATTATGAAACCACACTTAATTTTTCTGGTTTGGTAGACTCAAAACATTCAATTTATTTAATGACTGAGTAAAGTAAAAGTAACTATGTTGGATAGGTCCTCCATTGCTTTAGGCAGGAAACAGGAAAATATTTTACTGTTCTTGTGTTGGGGGATGGAATAATTTCCTCATTTTGTTTTCCTTTGTTTTTGGATAAGGCTTAGAAGGTCGTTGGTTCCAAGTTGTTTCCCAGCAGCCATGGCATTTTGTAAAGCCTGAAGCATCTTGTGGGAGTGTATTTGCTGAAATATATCTGTAGGTGCCGTTTATTGTCAAATTGTATGGCTGGAGCCCGGAGATATGAAGGTTTATTGTCTAATTTTCAAGTGAACACAATTTTAATGAAAGCAATCATTTAGGGATTTTCTTTAGCACATTTGCTTTGTACGTCTGGACTCCTTTTATTAAAGGAAATGGGAAAATAATTTGGGAATCTAAAATAAATCAGACTTTATCTGTTGATACTATTAGACTGGACTATCTGAACATAAAAATGGTGGGATTTACAATAAAATAAATTGCTTGGAAATAATTGGCTCTTCTAAAGCAGGTTTTCAAAGCCTCACCCTCTAGGTAGTCCTTTCACAGTGGGAGGCCACTGGGTTTATTGCAAAGGTTGAGCATCTAGACAGACAGGTTCCAGTTCCACTAAACAGCTCTGAGATATTACTGTTGGTACTATTAATAGCAACTTTTACTGAGGGCTTAGTGTATGCTAGTTATTGTGCTACAGGCTCTACATGTATGAGCTCTCTTAATTTTTACTACGTTGCATCAGAGAATTGGACTAGGAGACTCCTCATCTTTCTTCCAACATTAAATATCTCAGGAAATATGTCTCAGCTTCCAGACCTTTGTTTCACTCTGGGGAGATGGGGAAGTCAGGAAGCAAAAGAATCTTATCTTTACTAAAAGGGATGTGTAGACAAACTCAAGATCCTGAGTTGGAACTCAGAACCATTTTCCATTCCAAACCAATACATAATCTAGTATAACATATATTATAATCAGATGGCTTAAGTGGCCTTTTCTGGTGGCCCAAATGTCTGCTAGCTATTAAAATATATAGCCTTGTTTTCTTGAATCATAGTCTGTTTGAGTTGGGTAGGGGAAGAGGTGGCTTGTATTGGTTTGTCCTGGGTTTGACAATGTAGCTGATCAACTTTATCAGTCAAGGGCATTGTGTATCCCCACATAGTAATGCCACCATCTGATATAAAGTGTTTGGGGTTTTAAAGGTGTCCCCTCCCCCACCATATCATTTGATTTCTAGTCTTCAATATGATATCATAATGTTATGGTCTGGAAGATAAGAACTTCCAGAACATGATTTTGTACCATCTAAGTGCATGGCTGTACCACCATGAAGCTGACTCAGCCAGAAAAGGTAAAATCTATTGGCTTATGGTCAGTTCTGCCTTAGCAGACTGAAAACTTTCATAGCCTAATGGCTAGATGATTCTTTCTCTGTCTCTGCTTGGCGGTAGGGATTCACGGGGCCATTCTGTCATGAGGGTAGCTGGGCGGGCAGAATCCTGTTTATGTATTTTAAACACCAGTTATTTCATCCTCTGTGTAAGAAAATTGGGCAGTGTGTGTCACTCCCAAGTGGGTCACTCCCTCTTCTGATGTGCAGGCACCATAGAACTCACCATCTATCCTTTATCTTCCTAAAACGATCTCTTACAAAACACTCAGAGGGAGCTTGCAGAATTCCTAGGAAACTGAGCTGGATGTTTATTGAACTCTGTTACTTTTCTGAGATCATCTTTTTTCATTGTCAGCATTTGACTGGTTATCTCCTGAAAGACTACTGGAAAGAATTCTTTGCTCAGTTCCTATTCGGGTTTTAATGATGTCTTTCTTACTTACCCCGTTAGGAAATGTTAATAACTGCATGTTAAATAGTTAACCAAATAAGAAAGATAAAATCAATCAGTGTTTAAATTACATCTGCTGAGTTTAAATGGTTTAGTAGGTAAAGGCTTCCTTATGTGTCAGATGTGAAGCCTTATCAGAAAGATGTGTTTTTTTCAAGCAGCTTCAATACTTTGGCAGTTCTTGGAGACTGGCTAGACCGTTCAATTTGAAGCAGACGGATTTACTAGGACCCCAGATCACACAGCCAAGGGTTTGTAGAGATTCTGGCACCTCTAACAATCAGGAAAAGGCAGCCCTACACAAAATGCCAAAGTGTAAGCAGAGGGACTGTGACAGGGCCTCTTACAAGGCTAAAGAAATCCCACAATCAGAGATCTATTATTTTGGCTTATGATTTTGTCACCTAGTAAATTGTAAAAACCCCGTGTGAGAGTCAGCCTTGTGAGTTTATCAAAACCTTTCCTGGGAGCAGCATTTCATGTTGATGATTAGGACAAAACTGGACAGCTGGGCTGGAGACAGGGAATTAACAGTGGTGGGGATGTTGGCGGGAAGAGGGACGGAAGGCTGAGAAAAGGCAGCTGATGATGAGCGGAAGCCTACAGATAAATTTTACCTATTTCATTCATATCTTTATTAGACAAATATTTATTGAGAATCTACTGTGTGTGAAGCACTTTATTAAGGGACGGAGAAGAAATAATTGGACTTCTGGAAGTTCTGATTGTGGGGGAGACGACCCTGTCAACAGGTAGTAACGGCACTATTTAAGAAGTATCACAGAAGGAGCAGGCAATGAGAAGGGGAGGATCCCAGAGGAGGATGTGTGTGTGGCAGGGTCACAGGGAGCCATCCCGAGATGGTGATGTCCGAATTTGTTCTTAAAACATAAATAGGAATGTTTACTCAGATGAGAAGCCACTGTAGGCTGAGAGACAGCCTGGGCAAAGGGCATTTACTGAGAGGTAGCCCAGTTGTATTAGTCTGTTCTCACAATGCTATAAAGAAATACCTGAGACTGGGTAATTTATAAAGAAAAGAGATTTAATTGGCTCATGATTCTGCAGGCTGTATAGGAAGCAAGGTAGCATCTGCTCAGCTTCTGAGGAGGTGTTGAGAAACTTACAATCATGGCGGAAGGCAAAGGGGAAGCGAGGCGTCTTACACGGCAGGAGCAGGACCATGCGCATGGAGAGGGTGCTACATGCTTTTAAGCAACCAGATTTCACTGGAATTCACTATTGTGATGACAGCACCAAGGGGGGATGGTGTTAAACCATGAGAAACCGCCCCCATGATCCAATCACCTCCCACTAGGCCCCACCTCCAACACTGGGAATTACAACTGAACATGAGATTAGAGTGGAGATACAGAGTCAAACCATATCACTGAGCAGAGGGCGCAGGCATAAGAAAGAGTTTGTGTGGGGGTTGAGGCTGAAACTCCGGGTGAAACACTGTGGAAGACCCTCTTCTTTAGGGAGCTAGGACTTGATTCTGTAAGCAATAGGGAGGTCCTAACCAGGAAAGGGACCTGATCACATTTTTATTATTGAGAGATGGCCCTGGTCACCGTGAAGTTTATGGATTGGTGGGAGGGAGTGCATAGAGACTGATTACAGGGTAGCGGTGCACAGTTTTGACCATCTCGTGTTTCTGGGCACGTCCTCGTGCTTGAGAGTACCCTACAAGAGGACTGTGTAAAACCTGTGTCTCTATAGCTTGCAAGAACCTCATGCAGATATTTTCTTGTGTCTGCATTTCAGATGTTTGTTTTTTAAACTGTAACTCAAAGCCAGGAAGACCTGTTAGCATCAGGGAATGCAATGATCTAAGTCTTGGATAAGTTAGATAGGATTATGCGTAAGTGCTCTTATTTGTATATTCCTATTGAATGTATTCAGGATATTATTAACTCATTTGAATAGCCCATCAGCACAAGAACTAACAATAAGGTAAAATTTTGTTAAACTCGAGTCCAAAGTAATTGCTATCCTATTACTGAACCATAATGTTGGTATTTTTAAAGATCACTTTCAAAGGCACCAAATGATAGGCTTTAACTTTACTAAAACCTTGGTCTCAACATGAAGCCTGTGTTTTAGAGGCAGTTTCACAAAATGGTTTTATGTTTGAACCCAAAAGACACACTGATCTAAGGTCCCCATTGTTTTCAGAAGGAAGAAAAATCCTACTGAATCTAAGAGCTCTTGCTGTCCCTTTTGCCCTCACATGAAACGTCTTTGTGGCTCAGACTCAGTGAGCCATGGACCTGTGGACCCTGGTGGCAGTCACACAATGTCAAGGGTAAGGCGCAGTAACGTTTCAGAGGGAACAAACTTGCAAAAATGAAGACAGAAAGGCAAGCCAGATCTTCTTACTTTGATTGTGAGATAAAGTTCCAACAGGTGCTGGGACTTAGGTCAAGATTATTAATAGAATGGAAACTCTAATGAGAATAGCAGAGTGATGCTGAGAGCTAAGACATGGCTAGCAAGGTCTGTGCAATCTCAGATGGCATGTTTTTCACAGGGTCTTTCCTGGTTCTCCAGCTGTGATTTTCATTCATACTTCATTTATATTTCACTTCAGGCAGCAATTTACTCTGCTTTGAATAATATTTGATGTATAGCCATCAATATGTTATAGGTCTAGAAGTTAAGAACTTCCAGAACATGACTTTTTATCATCTGAGTGCAGGACTGTGCCAGCGGACTCAGCAAGGAAAGACTACATCTAGTGACTGACTACTCCATTACATCTACCCATGTATTTTCTTATCCCCCATCTTGTGCAAGATGGGGTTTATGTTGGAGTTATGTGATAAGCCCCTGGAGGATGGGGCAGTGTGTTGTTCACATTGGTTTCTGATAGTCCAGGGTCTTCTATATAGTAGCTGCTCAGCACAGGATGGCTGATGAGGAGCTGGCTTCTGACAGGTTTGATTCCTGCTCTGTGCTCACAGCATGTGACCTGCTTGAGGCAAGGAGTTTAAGCCCCTTTAAATCTCAGATTTCTTACTGGGTTTCTTCCATTAAATAAATTAGCGTATTTTTTAAACCCCAGTACCTAATACCTAATATGATTACTACTGTCTACTATTTAATAATTGCCCATTATTATTATAATTGTGCAAATTTTATTCCGTTTTGTCACATCTATATTGGATTACCTTATTTTTGCAAAATGGGATCAAAGTACTCTAAAGAATTAATAACATACTAGATGTAGCATGCTTTCAAGAGAATACAAAATCATGATTATAATAGCCAAAGAAATGTTGAAAGAAGGAAATGATTTTTTAGGTAAGCTGACAAGTTCACTGGAATCACACAAAGTCCCATCTTAGACTGTGAGCAATAAAAACAATACTGCCTATTTGCATTTTTCAAAGCACTTTCACATTTCTCAAAGTCTCATTATTTGATGGCTGGCAAGATCTGAATTCTCTAGGGAATATCTACAATGTAGTTGACACACAGGCAATTTTCTTGGTGTCCTTGAGTGCTAGAAACAAGGGCATTCTCAGTCTGAACCTTAGGCTCCCTGTGCAATTTCAGAGAGAATCTACTTTTCTTCAATCAGTCCCAATGCTTCCTCAGAATATAAGGACCACAGAGTGATTAAGAAAGTGGGCTCTGAGATGATCTGCTCCCTGCCCTGGGACCTTAGCAGTCCCTGGACTAAAAGCTCGTATTCATTTTTAAATTTGGATTTCCCACCAGCTATCGAGATGTTAGGTATTATTTTCCTCCCCTTTCTAAGAAGGGAAACTGAGCTCAAATATGTGAAGTAATTTTGGTAACATTACATGGGTCATATGTGGAAAGGCTGGGATTTGAACCCAAGTTGGTCTTACTCCAAAAGCTAGCTCATAACCAACAGGCAACACTGCCTCCCCTAATACCCAATGCCAATCACCAGCTGGATGATGTGGGCAAGTCATTAAATCTCCCTGAGCTTTGCATTTCTCGTGGGCAAAACTGAGATAACATCTATGTTACAAGGTAGTTGTGAGAATAAATTTAGATGACATTTATACACAAGTATTTCTACCTAAAGTAGTCAGACTCTGCTCCCAGTTTCCCATAACACCAATATCACAAAACAGCAGGGGACTGTGCACTGATGGCCCATGTGCATCTAACTCCCAGCTCAGTGTACTGCACGGAATGGGTGCTCAGTAAATGTTTGTTGAACAAATTGAATCAACATTTATGTTAACCACTTGCAATGCAGCAGGGTACAGTTTCTCACTTCAAGAAACTCAGTTCTAAACAGCAGGAGAAGGGTAAGTATGTAAAAAATGAAACAATGTAGAACATGAATGAGAAGTCAAGAAGATTTCTTGGAAAAGAACTCTGAGAGCTGAGTCTTAGAGAATGAGTGAGAGTCAGTAACGTAAAGAAAGGAAGGAAATTCGCATGTTCAAAGACACGTGGACAAGAGGGCTGTTTTAAGAAGCTCAGATGGCATTGGGAGAAAAAAGTGCATAGTGAATGGAAATGGGGTGCAGGGCCTTGAAAGTTGTGCTGAGGAATTGGGATTGCAGAAATAAGGTGTGGAGTCCCTGAGAGATCTTAACTGAGTGTTGGGAGCACATTTCTATTTTTGAAAATTCACATTTGGGAAATGTGCAGAATGGTGGAATAGGAAGAGGCTGGATATACAAGTAGAGTTAAAAGGTTATAATGGTAGTTCAGGGAGGGAAATATATGGGCCTGAGCTATTAAGGCAGTGAGAGAGAGGAGGAAATGAGTTCAGCTGTGTTTAGGTGGTAGAATTCACTGGACTTAAGATCGGGTTGGCTACAGGGAAAAAAAGGAGGAATGATGTCTAAGGTAGCTGACAATTTTGAGCAACTAGATATATGGTGGCTCCATTAATAATAATAGGTACCATTTACTGAGTGCTCATTATGTACCTGGCATACTGCTAAGTGCTTTGCATGCATTATTCTATTTCATCCTCATATCAATCTGCAAAATAGTTATTTTCTCCATTTTATAGATGAAGAAGGTGAAGCTCAGAGCAATTAGGAAGCCTGCCTAGTGTTTCATATGGAGTAAGTGGTGGTGTTGAGATTTGTACAGGTTCCCAAGCCCATATCAACAATTACTATGACACACACACAGGCACTTCCTGTGTTGAGCACCACAGGAAGAGGTTTGGAGAGGGAAGGGAGGAGATGATGATCACATAGTATTATGTGTTCTACTATCCAACTATTTTGGGTTTTGCTTGCATGAAAATGCATGGGAGTAGCAGTGCTTCCTTCCTTCTTATCTGGAGGAATTGGCGGGGTGGGAGGGGTGGGAGGTGAAGAGGGACCCGAAAAGGTACCCTTTACAAGCATCCTGTTGAGCTCATGGTATTTCTCTCCTGCCCCCTCCAGAGTAGTTGCTGATAAAGGAGATATAAAGGAGCAGGGTTCTTTAGTTCAGTGTTTCTAGCTTTAGTGGGAATGCCAAGAGAGAAAGGGACCCAGTGTCTGAAGCCACAGACAAGGAAGCTCAGGGTTCCATAGAGGTGGACAGGCAGCTTACATCTCATCTCATGGTTAAGTGCATTAACCCCGTAAGCTTCCTGTAACTGCTGAACTCACAGCAAAAAAACACACGCCCACACAACCAGTAAGTATCAGTGGAGCAGATGCAAATAAAATACAAGTGATGAACTGCTGTCAGTTCTTGGGGTATTTGGCACCTGAGTCAACTCCAGAATGAATGTGAACTCTTGGGTAAAGAGGGCATGATTTCAGAGGCACCAGGAGGACCTTTCCCCCAAATTCAGCTTTTTAATTTTTTTTAAACCTGAAATTCTACAATTATAAATTCATTCTGCCCCTTTCAAAACGAAGTCCTTTATGCTAAAGAATAACCCACTTAAAGTCTCATTAATTATTTCTTCCCTGAAGAAGAATCAGTCTTTTGGGTTCTATCTTGTGAACACATTTTGAGAGTAGGGCAGGGAAGGAATGAAATTTCTGTCAGCAGAGAGACGAAGAAGGCTGGCCTGGGAAGGCAGGAATATACAAACTAACTGATGAGGGTTAAACAATATGCCGTTTTTATGCACCTCAGTACAGGTTTCTCAGTAAAGTACAGGCAAATAGAAATTTAACTTAGGAATATTTTCATCATTCTTTATCATATAGGCCAGTCAGAAAGGGCAAAAAGAAAAACACATTCAGAGATGTGACTTCCTGGTGTCCTTCTGCACTTGACAGAAGCTACCCCTTTGGGAAAAACTGGATAGTTTGTAGATCTGCCACTGAAAATTCAACATCTCTAGAGGCATACTAGTGCTAAATGGACATATTATTACATTTGCTATCTCACCTATTGGCATGTGCTCGTGTGTGAGGAGGGATTATGGACAGGATGGGGAATAGGAGAGTGTCAAGAATGAAGGGGCATTGCCCAACAAGATGAATCAGCTGCCTGTTCAATCTACCTGGAAGTCAAAATAACTGGGGAGCAGAAAATCTTACGCATATTTTAATTACCTTGTCTAGAACCTGAAACGACAAGAATGTGTATTATATTCATTGGGCTGCTGAATTCTCTATTTCATGCCCCTAGGCACTCCCAGAAGTCTCATTCTATTTCCTGGAAAAAATACCAAGCATTTCCGCTTCAAGAATGATTGAGGGGTTGCTTTATCTGGTTGCTTTACTAACCACCTCCCTCAACCAAACACCCACAGGCAAGTTGCCTTTTATTCTCCAATCTAGGCAAAGAGTGAATCTTTTGTTGTTATTGGCAGGAAATGGGACACAGGGAATGAGCCAATCAGATTATCAGCATCAGGCCAGTTTTTTTCCCCTTGTCCCTCTCCCTCAATCTTTTTAATTGGGAAAAGTGCTTGTTTTAAAATCTAGTAAATATGATACAAATCGAACATCCAACTATTAGAAGAATCATCAGAAAAAAAAAATCAGGATTTCTGTTCAAAGTTTACAGAGAATTAATAGAACTCCTTTTCTTAATAGTTATTTTTCTTTGAATTAGGCAGTGGTAACTAAAGCTAAAACAACCATCAGCACAGTGGTAATAAAGGTTAAACGACCTTCCACTGCCCTTGTTTATGCTTTTCTCATCAGTTGAGCTTTCCATTTCTTCAAAGTCCTGCAGAAAAGGCTGGCGATTTTCAATCATCAAATCAAAGCCCTTTGTTGGAATCGTTTCTTTGGTGTAGCGCAAGATATGCTGCCAGTAATTTGATCAGTTCAGTCATTTCCATAATTAGAACAAGAGCACGTCTTCCTGAAGTATGTGCTTATTCCATGGTCTGAAGTCACACAAAAGGGAATGTACAAAGCCCTTATGTTGTGTGATTCTAAAATAGCAGCTGCTTTTTTTATATATTTACCTCTTACAGTTTGCCCACCATCCTAGGTAGACAAACTGATAGCTCTGCTTTATCTGCTGATGACTGGTGAAATGCAAGTCAGAGCATTTCACTTTAACTATATTGTTTGTTTAATAGGTGTGGCATGCATGCCCACTCATATAAGACTCATTCGAAATCTTCCTGGGTTCCCCAAGAGCAGAGGGAAGGCAAAACTTCAGTACTCTGAGTATTCTCTCTTCATATTATTTGTGTACCTGTAGAGCTTTATGCCTATGACAACCTTGGTGTAATGTGGTAACAGTCTCATGGGATTACCAAGGTTGTAGGTTCCCTATCCTAACTTTAAAGAAGGGGAATTTTTGCCGGGCGCGGCGGCTCATGCCTATAATCCTAACACTTTGGGAGGCCAAGGTGGGTGGATCACAAGGTCAGGAGTTCGAGACCAGTCTGACCAACACAGTGAAACCCCATGTCTACTAAAAATACAAAAAATTAGCTGGGTGTTGTGGTGTGTGCCTGTAATCCCAGTTACTTGGGAGGCTGAGGCAGGAGAATCGTGTGAACCCGGGAGGTGGAGGTTGCAGTGAGCCGAGATCATGCCATTGCACTCCAGCCTGGGTGACAGTGTGAAGCTCTGTCTCAAAAAAAAAAAAAAAAAAAAAAAAGCGGCGAGGGAGAGGGGGTGGGAATTTTGAGCAGTGGGTACATCTATCTGAGACTATTTGTGGGGTAGTTGAGATAGCTGTGCTCTGATGCTCAGCTCACACCACATCCAAACGTCTTTCTCATTCTTATTTCACTGTCTTCTCGTGGGCTCCCTGTTCTGTTCTCTCTTTCCTCTCAACCATGCTCCACACAGCAGTTAGAATAAAGTTTCTCACATCCTTTCATCATATTGCTCCTCATTTTCTGACTTTTAAAATTCAGACAGCTCAGCTTACCCTTCCTGACAACTGTCTTTTGTGTTATGGCAGACTTGTTTAACATGAATCTCTCTGGGACCACAAAGATATGTTCCAAGGCCCCCAGTGGATGCCTGAAACTGCAGTTAGTACCGAACCCTATATATACTGTGCTTTTTCCTGTACATATGTACCGTACAGCATGGGTGCACTGGACAAAGGGATGATTCATTTCCTGAGAGGGATGGAATAGGATGACACAAAATTTCATCACACTACTCAGAATGGCGTGCAATTTAAAACTTATGAATTGTTTATACATTTTCCATTGACTATTTTCACACTGCAGTTGATCCTGGGTAACTGAAACTGAGAATAAGGAGGTAACTATTGTGCATACTTTGAAATGCTGAATTAACTGTCTTGTCACTGCTCTGATGACTTCTTTCTCCTCAGAGCCAACATGAAACCCTCCTTCCTTCTGAAACAGTGATGAAAAGTGCCTTTATCCAGGAAGTCTTCCCTGACGGATTTTGACACCTTTCTATCTAATTTAAATACACTTTACCTAATTTTGCAACAAGATAGAAAGAACTTTCTAAGTGTCCTCCATAATCCTACCACCCTAACAGAACTTCTTAAACTTCTCTGTTTCCTTCCAAGTCTATCCCACCTGCATATAAACTTTTCATGGTTGTGATGTATACAACTTGTATGATTTTTCTCATTTAACAATATTTTGTAGCTTTCCACACCACTATACTACCTTCATTTTTAGTAAGGGTAGTACACTATTTATGGGTAGTGAGTGATAGTAGAGAGAGGGAGAGAGTAGAATTTGTAGCCAACATATATGTAACCTTGCGCAAGGTAAATAAGCCCTTTAGAGCCTCAATTTGTTCACCTGTGAAATGAGGATGAAATGTACGTAAAGCACATCATACGGTACCTGACATTTGACAAATACTGGCTGTGATTCATTACCCAGTTTAATGAAGCCATATGCACTTGCTTTTTATAGTTTACCGCTTCGAAAATTTTTGTGACTATTTCATGAGCAGTTCCCAGACAATTGATAAGCTCCTCTAGCATAAAGATGGGAACTTTTATTTATTTTGTTTCACTTCCTAGGTCTTCTGTTAAAAGATGGAGGTCTCCTTCAATGGACTGTCAATCGTTCAATGCAGTGGCTGACTGCATTTCATTCTAAATAATTTTTCTCTTCAAATTGAAATCTAGTCACTAGATTTCTGTGTTCTAAGACCTTTAAACTTAGTTATACGTTGACAAAATAAAAGAAGTAGCTTTGGTATCCTTTAATTCCTACATCACCCCTATCCCCTTTTTGGCTGAGAAAAGCTGAGTCTTTCATGCTGCTCTAACCTCAGTACCTTAACTCTAAAAAGAAAGAAAGAAACAAATAACAAACACTTGGGCAAACAGCTTTGCCTTCATCAAAAGGAGTGTGTTGGGCCAGGTGCGGTGGCTCAAGCCTGTAATCCCAGCACTTTGGGATGCCAAGGAGGGTGGATCATGAGGTCAGGAGATCAAGACCATCCTGGCTAACACGGTGAAACCCTGTCTCTACTAAAAACAAAAAAAAAAATTAGCCGGGCGTGGTGGCAGGTGCCTGTAATCACAGCTACATGGGAGGCTGAGGCAGAAGAATGGCATGAACCCGGGAGGCAGAGCTTGCAGTGAGCCGAGATTGTGCCACTGCACTCCAGCCTGGGTGACAGAGCGAGACTCTGTCTCAAACAAACCCAAACAAAACAAACAACAAAACAAAACAAAACAAAAAACTTAGTGTATCCTGCTTAGAGCATTTTAAGTTATTTATGGTACGGTACTAAAGAGTGGGGTGAAGGACATATAAGGTGGCCTGAATATCACCCATGGTCCAGCAGTTACAACTCTGACCTATCTGAAGACACTTATATTTAAGGTGATAATGAGGTAGAGGAACAGAGTGCTGGCTCCTCCTTTTATCTGCCTCATTTACATATGGCTTGCTGACAGCCAATCACCATTGCTTAGCCTGCTCCTTCCCCTTCCTGAGAAGGATGCACCTGCTTAAAGCTAACGTTTTCCTAACAAGTTTAGGAGGCGCAAGTTAGAGTTCTGTGTTAAGGAATAGCTATATATTCACATATTCCACTATACTCATTTTCCTAAAGTATTAACTTGTCATTTTTGAATTAAGTGTTTTTTCCTCATCTACAAAATGAGGAATAATCACTGCACTCCATGTATTTCATGGACCCAACAAATAATATCTACCCAGAAGAAAAGTCTTTATAAAATTTTAGCTGTTACTTTTGTTTCAGCTGGTGACGTATCTTAACAAGTATATGCAATTTTCTATCTATTCGATTTCCTGTCTAGTAGTAAAACTCTTGCTCTCAAACACAGCTTGATAGCAATTACCCCAAAGATGCTTATTTTGTCTGTTTGATAAGCAGTATCAAGTGTATCAGTGGTTGGCAGTATTTGTAGTAATTCTTTATTTCAATATGGGCTTCTGATATTTTAATTTCCAAAAATAGTCTCTGTGCTAATTCTCAAATCAAGAGTTTTATTCCTAATCATTTCTTAATCTTCATCTCAAAAATAATCTTTCTATCATTAAAAAAATTAAAAGGCATTCTTCACACTAAATTGGTGTCTCTTTTGCTTTGTTTCTTTTTCTTCCTTCCTTGAAATCTTCTGGAATGATTGAAACCTAGGAAGCAGCATGATTTGAGATGACAAGGGTTTAGTCATCAACACACCTCTGTAGATGCATTTCTAGCTCCAAAATGACATGCAGATAGAGCAGGGTCAGTTCAGGTCTGATTTTTCCACATTAATTTATATTCTAAACTTTAGACTAATGGCACCATTTCACATAGTGCTGTACCAATTTTAGGAGAATCATTTCCTTCACAGTAGAATGTTTATCAAACCTATGTGCAACGCAGTCTGCAATAATAAAGAAGCCTTCTGCTGAAGCATGAGGAACTGAGCCTCTTGTTTTTGAAAAGTAGTTAAGAAATCATCTTTTTTCTTTTTTTTAAATCCAAGTAGACTAAATTTCTCATTGAAAATAATTGAAGGTTTTGTTTTGCTTTGTTTTGAATATCACTCCCATCAGGAACTATCAAGTAGAATTTATTCTTAGAATATGAAAAGAGGTAGAGATATATGATATATTTGCAATATGCTCTCTAGTTCATTGAACCAAAAAACCATAATTTTTGACATGTTTCAGCAGAACAGTTGTATGAATAAGAGGCCATAGAACATGGTGGATAAGAGCACAGACTGGGTTTGCATCCAGGATCTGCTCCAGAATCTGGCTATGTGTAATCTCTGTGTACCTCAATTTCCTCATCTGTAACATGGTGATAATTTCACTACCACTAACACTACCTATCTCAGAGGGTTATTGCAATGATTACACAAGTTAATATTTATAAAGTGCTTAGTACATTATCTTGGCATATGTAATGGGTAAGCTGTTACTATCACCACAGATATAGGATTATTTATTTAATTGATGAATAAAAGTGGTATGTATTTATGGTGCACAACATGATGTTTTGGGATATGTACACATTGTGGGAAGGCTAAATTGAGCAAGTTAATATTACCTCACCTACGTATCCTTTATTTTTTGTGGTGGGAACACAAAATGTCTCTCAAGTGTACAATATGTTGCTATTAACTATCATCACCATGTTGTACAATAGAGCTCTGGAACATATTTTTCCTGTCTAACTGAAATTTTGTATCTTTTGGCTAACATCTCCTGAATCTTCCCCTCACTCCTGCCTCCAGCCCCTGGTAACCACCATTCTACTCTCTGCTTCTGTGTTTGACTATTTTAGATTCCAAATATAAGTAGAGGTTATGCAGTATTTGTATTTCTCTTCCTGGCTAATTTCACTTAATGCTATGTCCTTCAGGTTAGATGTAGGATCTTTATATTAAAAAGACTGAAAGATGGTTTTCCTATAAATATGTCCCATGTCTTTCTAGGAAAAGTCCTTTAGGTCTTGCCTTCCTATCTTCTGGTTTTAAATTTGTACAAATATTTCTTCTGTTTCACAAAATCAGGACTCAGTTTCATCTGGAAATCTCAATTCTAATCATTCTCTAAAAGCCTCAACTTACAAATAGCATGCTATACTGGAAAAGTATTTTTCAGGAATCCCATGATGATTAAAATGAACTGATATACAAATTAGAGAACAAACAACAGCATTCAATAGTGAAAATACAGTATTTTCTAGATCATGATAATTATGTATTGTAATTCTATATTTTTCAGTTTGTAATTTTCTGTTTTGTGATTATTCAATCAACCCTTGTCTTCATTATTAGACTTTAAGTTCCACAAGGATAGGGACTGTGCTTTGGTCATTATTAAATTCCAGCACCCATTCTCTGATATATAGTAGGCATTCAAACATAATTGTCAAATGAATGAATGAATAAATACATGACTTGGTAATAAAAATGATCTTTTGCAAGTCAATGTTTTTATATAATAGCCTCTTAATAAGTTCACCTGTACTTAATAGGGTTGTTCATACTCTTAGAAAAATTTCTATTAAGAAAGTAGAAGACTGACAAAGTAAAAAGCAGCTCATTAACTTAGCAGAGAGGCAGACTTGAGGAGGAGTCTCCAGTCTTCTGAGTCCCAGTTTGGGTCTGTTTCTGATAAGATGACAAAGGATTTGGAGAATCAGTAAATGCCATCTTATTTCCCTCATTAGTAGTTTTCCTTTCTTTTCCCCTGCAATAGTTTCATAACTTGCATCCTATAGATGCAGAAAGAAGAAGGGAGCGCATCTTCAGTTAGTTAGGACTCTCCTTCTGGGAGGAAAGTGGATATGAAAGCACAGGATTGTTATATCCTCATGACTCAGAGTCCTGCATCCCAGGGGTGATGACAAATCTGAAGCTCTGATGAAATTAGAACATACTGCTCACCCCCAGACAGGTAGGTGTCTTGAGCATCAAAGGGTTAGTGTCAACAGTGACAGTATTTAAAATTAATGTGCTATCTTACTGAAAAATTAACATGTAGGCAAATGTATAACTTTTAATTTATTTACTAAATAAATAATGTTTTATTTAGTGCCTGAAAATATCATACATAGAAAGATAGTTTTCACCATCTGGAAACTATTTTGGGGAAATTAAAATTTTGGAGCTCAATTCTATCAATAATCCCCTACTGCCATTATTATTAGTAGTATTATTGTTGTTGTTGTTGTTATTATTAATTTCCCTGTTGCCTTGTCTTCAAATCAGAT
The DNA here is from genome assembly GCF_000951035.1 of Colobus angolensis palliatus. Classification (NCBI taxonomy): domain Eukaryota; kingdom Metazoa; phylum Chordata; class Mammalia; order Primates; family Cercopithecidae; genus Colobus; species Colobus angolensis. Next base: position 771,452 of record NW_012114600.1, on the reverse strand, counting down.
CCTAAAGCTTGTTTCCTATAAAGCAGCTCCCAAAAAATTTGTAAGTCAGACTCTGCCCGATGTCCTCTTTGACATTTAGACATTCCTCTCTGATTTTGCTCTGAGTCACATGAACAGACATATCACAGACATAAATGTTCTTGCTTTTTCGCTATTCTTAGAACATGTGGATATGATTTAGTTCCTAAAACAGGATTCTTTGAACACCTACTTTCTACAAAATCCAACTCCCATGAAATCTGAGAGAGGTTTTCCTCTAAAGTATAAACCAGAAGCATAGCCAAATCAATTTTTTAAAAATTATACTTTAAGTTCTAGGGTACATGTGCACAAGGTGCAGGTTGGTAATTTTTAAAAATCAAATTAGGTCATTAGAATAATGTTTTGTATCACTGGGATGGGAATTTAATGCTAGACAATTTAGGATTATTATTATTATGCCAAGCACAACTATCTTCAGTTAGTTATGTCAAAGTGGGGATGTAATTGTCTGTTGGATATGCTGACTTCTTGTTTCATTTGGCTTCCATGCTGCATGAAGATTCTAGAAAAACATGATTAACTGAAATATTTGGGGAATGAAGACTTAAGTTTTATTTAATTTTTTATTATGCTTTAAGTTCTAGGGTACATGTGCACAACGTGCAGGTTTGTTACATATGTATACATGTGCCATGTTGGTATGCTGCACCCATTAACTCATCATTTACATTAGGTATATCTCCTAATGCTATCATTCACCCCCACCCCTACCCACAATAGGACCCAGTGTGTGATGTTCTCCTTCCTGCGTCCAAGTGATCTCATTGTTCAATTCTCACCTATGAGTGAGAACATGCGGTGTTTGGTTTTCTGTTCTTGTGATAGTTTACTGAGAATGATGGTTTCCAGCTGCATCCATGTTCCTACAAAAGACATAAACTCATCCTTTCTATGGCTGCATAGTATTCCATGGTGTATATGTGCCACATTTTCTTAATCCAGTCTGTCACTGATGGACATTTGGGTTGGTTCCAAGT
>NW_012114600.1:769241-769573 GCF_000951035.1 Colobus angolensis palliatus | reverse complement strand
TCTGTTTTGGTACCAGTACCAGGCTGCTTTGGTTACTGTAGTCTTGTAGTATAGTTTGAAGTCAGGTAGCATGATGCCTCCAGTTCTGTTGTTTTGGCTTAGGATTATCTTGGCAACACGGGGTCTTTTTTGCTTGCATATGAACGTTAAAGCAGTTTATTCCAATTCTGCAAAGAAAGTCATTGGTAACTTAATGGGAATGGCATTGAATCTACAAATTACCTTGGGCAGTATGGTCATTTTCACAATATTGATTTCTCCTATCCATGAGCATGGTGTGTTCCTCCATTTGTTTGTGTCCTCTTTTATTTCACTGAGCAGTGGTTTGTAGT
>NW_012114600.1:768361-768759 GCF_000951035.1 Colobus angolensis palliatus | reverse complement strand
ATATTGGTCTATTCAGGGATTCAACTTCTTCCTGGTTTAGTCTTGGGAGAGTGTAAGTGTCCAGGAAATTATCCATTTCTTCTTGGTTTTCTAGTCTATTTCCATAGAGGTGTTGATATCCCCTTTATCATGTTTTATTGCGTCTATTTGATTCCACTCTGTTTTCTTCTTTATTAGTCTTGCTAGCAGTCTATCAATTTTGTTGATCTTTTCAAAAAACCAGCTCCTGGATTCACTGATTTTTGGAGGGTTTTTTGTGTCTCTATCTCCTTCAGTTCTGCTCTGATCTTCATTATTTCTTGACTTCTGCTAGCTTTTGAATGTGTTTGCTCTTGCTTCTCTAGTTCTTTTAATTGTGATGTTAGGGTGTCAATTTTAGATCTTTCCAGCTTTCTCTT
>NW_012114600.1:737015-766341 GCF_000951035.1 Colobus angolensis palliatus | reverse complement strand
GAGGAGTATCTTTGTGGCATTCTCTGTGTTTCCTGAATTTGAATGTTGGCCTGCCTTACTAGGTTGGGGAAGTTCTCCTGGATGATATCCTGCAGAGTGTTTTCTAACTTGGTTCCATTTTCCCCGTCACTTTCAGGTACACCAATCAGACATAGATTTGGTCTTTTCACATAATCCCATATTTGTTGGAGGCTTTGTCCATTTGTTTTTACTCTTTTTTCTCTACACTTCTCTTCTTGCTTCATTTCATTCATTTGATCTTCAATCGCTGATACTCTTTCTTCCAGTTGATTGAGTTGGTTACTGAAGTTTGTGCATTTGTCATGTAGTTCTCGTGTTATAGTTTTCATCTCTATCAGTTCTTTTAAGGTCTTCTCTGCATTGATTATTCTAGTTATCCATTCATCCATTCTTTTTTCAAGGTTTTTAGTTTATTTGCACTGGTTACGTAGTTCCTCCTTTAGCTCTGAGAAGTTTGATCGACTGAAGCCTTCTTCTCTCAACTCATCAAAGTCATTCTCCATCCAGCTTTGTTCCATTGCTGACAATAAGCTGTGTTCCTTTGGAGGGGGAGATGCCCTTTGATTTTTTGCATTTCCAGCTTTTCTGCACTGCTTTTTCCCCATCTTTGTGGTTTTATCTGCCTTTGGTCTTTGATGATGGTGGTGTACTGATGGGGTTTTGGTGTGGATGCCCTTTCTGTTTGTTAGTTTTCCTTCTAACAGTGAGGACCCTCAGTTGTAGGTCTGTTGGAGTTTGCTTGAGGTCCACTCCAGAGCCTGTTTGCCTGGGTATCAGCAGTGGAGGCTGCAGAAGATAGAATATTGCTGAAGAGCAAGTGTTGCTGTCTGATTCTTGCTCTGGAAGCTTCGTCTCAGGGGTGTACCCCACCATGTGAGGTGTGAGGTGTCGGTCTGCACTTAGTGGGGGATGTCTCCCAGTTAGGCTACTCAGGGGTCAGGTACCCACTTGAGCAGGCAGTCTGTCCATTCTCAGATCTCAACCTCCATGCTGGGAGATCCACTGCTCTCTTCAAAGCTGTCAGACAGGGGCATTTACCTCTGCTGAGGTTTCTGCTGCTTTTTGTTTAGCCTTATTTAATTTTTTAGTCAGCTTAAGTTTAAGCAGAAAACATTTGGCTTTAGTTTTTGTTGAAAAAACTTTCTAAAACAAGTTTATTTCCTTGCATCAAAAGGATAGCACAGTGGAAAGCTGTTTTCAATAGTTAAGAACATTATGAGTCCCTTGGGATCATTTTCTGAGTATTATAAAATGTTAACATAGAGAGGGTTTTGAGATGAAAATGGAAATGGAAACTAGTTAACAACTAGGCCCCTGGGTCAAACAGCTAGTTACCTCTGACTTTAGAAAGTGGACGATGGGCTGGGCACGGTGGCTCAAGCCTGTAATACCAGCACTTTGGGAGGCCGAGGTGGGTGGATCATGAGATCAGGAGCTCGAGACCATCCTGGCTAACATGGTGAAACCCCGTCTCTACTAAAAATACAAAAAAATTAGCCAGGCGTGGTGGCACATGCCTGTAGTCCCAACTATTCCAGAGGCTGAGGCAGGAGAAAGGCATGAACCTGGGAGGTGGAGCTTGCAGTGAGCCGAGATTGCACCATTGCACTCCAGCCCGGGTGACAGAGCCACACTCTGTCTCAAAAAAAAGAAAAGAATAAAAGAAAGTGGATGACAAACTATTTATTGAGTACCTACTCCTTTAGGAGCCTGAATTCTGATGGGGAAGAGAGGGGTGTGTTTAAAAATAGTTGCTCTACAGTGTTGTAAGTGCTTATGAAAGTATACAGCAAGTGCTATTGTAACTCAGAGCAAGGAACTACCAATGGCCTAAAGGAGTCAAAGGCCTTCCTTTGGGAAAAAATGATGGTCTGGGCCTTGACACATACATGAGTTAAATGGAGAAGAGGATGTAGGACATCCTTGATGTAATGAGTGAAACCTATGTAGGGCATGGTGTGTATGTCTTTGTGACAGGGCAAGGAGAGACTGGTGGCAGATGAGGCTGGACCAGCAGCCTGGAGACCATTGATACAGAATTCAAGCACTATTTTGCAAGTAATGTATGACAATAGAATAAACAGTCTAACTTTTATTTCAGAAAGATTACTCTTTTGGTAATCTTGGGAAAGAAGCGTTGGAAGGAGGAATTATCCAGTTAATTTGATAAATTAATTAATTAATTTGATAAATTAATTAATACAATTAATTAATATAATTAATTATCAAATTAATTATAAATTATCCAGTTAATATTTCAAAGGAGTCTTTTTACTGTTTGTTTATTGACCTAAATTATAGTTTGTATTTTTCATTTACCTTTAAGTGGGAAAACATTTCAGTTCTCTTATTTAGGTGCTATGTTATTATCATCACTCTCAGTACTGGGAAACTGAGGCACAGTGGGCACGTGACTTCTGCGAGATTCTGAGTTGAATCAACTGAGAAACTGACTCAAAACCAGTCTCACAGTTTCTTCCAGCAACTGCTAGACCACACTTCCCACTATTACGGCATATTTATGATATAATTAACTTTCAGAAAGCCATATGGCTTTCATTACAAAGACTAAAGGAATGTGCTTTTCATAACAAATGGCATATGGCCTCCAATAGCTCTTTGCTTGCATGTTTTAACAAAATGAACATGCACATAAATTAGATGCCTCAGGTCAGTTAGCAAACTGAAGTTGATTTTCTTTTGCTCTCCCTAATTACAGCTGCATTTCTGACAAATATCAAGGAGTTTTTTGGCAGCCCATAGGTGCAAACATACATAGTACAGCTCAAATGATCTTTTTCTTTTACGGCATTGCCCTTTTAAAGAGTCAACATTTTTCTCTTATTTACAGTGAAGTGTGCAGCTTGTGGAAATGGAGCATTTTTGATGAAGTTGCGTGCTTTCAGAATGGTGGAAAATTTAATTGACTTGAATGATACAATAGGCAAGAGAAAAAACTAAATGAAAATCATTGAGACGAAAGTTGACATTTATCTTTGGTCACTTGCATGATGCAGAGGAGAGAGATACATGATAGATGCTCACATGCTGAACTAATTTAACAGCAGTTAAGCATGAGGGCTCACTCTTAATCTCTTAGAGTTATTAAGAAGCCTTTCTATTTTAGGTAACATGCCTCAAAGTTCTGCTCCCTTAGTTTGCACTGTGCCTCATCCTATTGTTTATTTAGCACGTTTTTTAATAGAGTCTGAGAATAAGCTTCTTGCAACTTTCACATTATCATATTACAATATTCGCCACTGATTATTTGTACTCAAGGTCAATGACATTATCTCATTGGAATTCCCTGGACTCTGAATTTATAATAAGATAGTCCAAAATGCTCTTGTCTGTGATGGAAAAATACAACACAATTACCGTAAGTCAGTTGGTTCTTAAAGTGTTTGAGTTTCAAATTTGGCTACTCTTCATACTGGCAAATTGCTTACTTTTCTTTTAAATGCTTGTACTTATATGACACCAATAAAATTTTCTTGATTAATGAAGTAGAAATATAGCTTCTATAAAAGGAAATTTCAAACATATGTATTTCTGAAGTAACTAAAGAAGTAGAAATATATTTTAATTAATATTAAAGTATTTAAATCCTTCTATTCAAAAGCTCAGTTTCCTAAGAACAAAGAAAACACATAATTTAGGATGATTTACTCATTAAGAATAAACCAAATGTTTTAAATAATCAGTTAAACTTTTAGTCTTTTTTTTCTCATCTAAAAAGACTCACTCAAATCCTGTTCATACAAAAGGAAAGTGTTAATTTGTATCCTAATTCACCTTATATTTACTATAATGTATATTTCTTTTTTGGACAAGTCATAGCTTCTCCTTTCATAAAATAATATCTTCCATTATGTTGCAATTACAAACGATGGCTCACAGAATGGTGAATCATAGGGTTGGATGGAATAAGCCCTTCAGCAGTCATTTTCACCTCGAGGGCATCTCTAAACCATGAGTTGAACAACAAGGTGAGTAAGAGACACCTTCAGTCAGAAATATGGCCTTGGCTAGATGAAAAAAAAAAAAAAAGGTAAATCTGGGAACTCTTTTTCTCTTTAGCAAACTACATCTTTCTTTCTTTTTTCAAGGTGAATCTTATTTCAAACTGATATCATCAGAATAATAACCCCACAACAAAAATTGTTGTGTGAGACCATTTAGATTCACTTCATATGTGAGAATTGGATGCTAGCATCCGCAAGACATGAGATAAGCAATGTTTGAAAACAGCAGATTCTGCCCCCATCTATGTAAGCATAATTTATTACATGACTACAAAATGAAACAATATATAAGTATAAAATGTGTAAAAAAATTAATGCTGCATACATCTGTAAAAAGCCAAAAAACAATTTAGAAGAGAAGGCAATTAGGGTAACATTTATGTACTAATAAATCATTTGAAGTTGGGATACAATGTTATTTTCTTAACTGTCACAATTCACTCATGTTAAGACCCTTCTACTTAGCTTTTATCCCCCATATCATTTAAGGATAGTTATATTGGAGGGACTACTTCAAGATGCTGAGCCAGGGTGGCTGACAGTGTGAGGAAGTCAGGGAAAACGTCTCAATCAAACTTGATCTCCTGGTTCTTTATATGATGGTCTTTTCACGAGTAAGCAACCATGAGCACAAAAAGAGAGACATGACTCACTCCAATTACCTTGAATATTTGGGTTAATTTAAAATTTATATTCTTGAAAAGTTGTGACATGCAAATACATAAACAACTGGTTTCTCCAGATTTTCAAATCCTGCTCCAAATTATTTTAACAAACACATATGTTATCATTTAAATGGGGGAAATGGCCAAGACCAACCCCAAATGGCTTCAGAGGAAGTCAGATACTGTAAATAGAAGATATGTTTTGGTCTGCTGAGCACCATATTTGATCTGAATATGTTAAGGTAGTCTTAGCACTAATTTTGGTGGTTGGATATGCAGAGACTTCACTGGAATTGGGAAGATACAGGGAAGAAGGGGTAGAGAAGGAGAAATGTTCATGGAAGGGGAGAGGAGCAGAATAACCAGGGAGATGATACAATACTGGGAAATCACAGAGGGTAAAGGCAGTGAGTGAAAATCCAGGTGTTGGAGTGTCTACAGGATTATTAAGCACTAGAAAGTTTAATTGTTACTAAAGCAGTGTCTGTTTCTGTAATTGTAATGTATTCCAACTCCTCAACCTTTAGTAAAGTCTCTCATAAGCACCCATGTTTTGAGGGTGTTCTTTTGTTTTTGGATTGAAAATTATGGGAAAGGTTTCCTTCCATGTTGGGTGGAATAGGGTCAGCACCAACAGGAAGAGTTGTAAATGAGTAAATTAAGCAGAAGCAGGCATTTGGAGTCAAGGAAGTACCAGCTCTTCTTTCTCCGGCTTTCCTTCCTCCACATATGTCTAGATATTTTGGAGAGAGTTTTGGTCTTTTACAACCCACGGGATGGATGTTTGAATCAAAGAGAGAGTAGATCCCAGATGATATTTATGCTATATTTATAAAGTCTGAAAATATAACAATTCATTAAGGGAGAAAGTCAGGATGGAAAATTTCGATCTCTAGCACTCCTTTTACTTTCATAGTGTTAACAGTGTAACACATGATATTGTTGGCATTTTCTTCTACAGACATACCAGACATTTAGCATTTATGTTTTATTTTTTATTTTTTTTAGTCATGTCTGAGCTAGTCAATTATGTGTCTGGTAAACCAAAAGATATTACTGAAATCTGTGGCGACAGTTCAGGAACCATCTTGTGCACTTGCATTTATTGGAAGTATAATGGTAGGTTGCCTGTCTCTGTTGCATTCTTTATGGTACACAGGGAAATTTGTTTGTATGTGCAAATATTTATAGGAAGTAGTTTTGTTTTGTGAGTCATGTAGACTGGTAGCTACATGTTTGAAGATACCCACATTTTTTGGCTCTTATCACTTATGAATAATGGCCATGGGATAGAGTGAAAAAAGTATTAATAACTTAATGCTCAAACTTACCTTTTAAAAGGGCAAATTTCACATATATCTAAAGTGAAAATAAACTTGAGATATAATTTGTTTATGTTGTTAGAGTTTTTATGCACATGCCTCCACTGTATTCTGCTGCATTGGTAGTGGCAAAGTATGCACGTAAATGAATGAGAGAGAGACAGAGAAATAGAGACAAAAGACAAAGGCAAGCAAAGATGTTTTAAGATATGGCATAAACAGCAGGTCTAATTTCTTTATTTGGTAAATCTTGCATACTCTCTGTTTAACAGATGTGCCTTGCACTGCCGCAGCTTGATGTTCTGAGAGGGTTCTCAAGGAAAATTAATTTGATGGAGCAACTCTCATATCATATATCTTGACATTTGAGAACCTTCCAGAAAAGACCAAAGTGTTCCAATAGAACAAGCTCCTTGTCTACGTATCTACATTTGGCTACAACAATGCTATTCTCATAGTTATGGGAAAGGCTGAAGGCCAAGTTCGTGTCTGGTTTTGTATCTGGTCGAGTCCTTACATGCTTACATGAAGATTCAGGGAGAGGTTTAATTTTCCCAAGATTCACAGAGGCAGTTGTTTAGTGGCACCAAATTGTATTTCTGCTTAAAAAAAGATGACACAAACTGATACCATAGAAATCTAAAATGTCAGTCAAATATTAAGTGATTTTAATCCAAACAAATATAACCATAAAAAAACTAAAGATTGTTGTTACTTCTGGAAACACTCTAATTTTTTTTTTTTTTTTTTTTTTTTGCTTTTCAAGATGAGTCTAGGACCATTTAGACCACAAAAAATCCACTTTGTTTTAGAGTTTGGAGGATGCATCTCTGTGTGTGGCTTCCAAGGCTCCAAGTTTGTTCTAAAAAACCTACTCCTGTCTGTGTACTCCAATTCTTATTCACATAGGGCTGTGTGTGTGTGCATGTATGTGCATGAACAATATTTTACACTTGCACTTAATGAAATCTACTCTCCTAAATGAGGCTTATTTTTCCAGCCTATCAGAATTCAGTAGCATTCTCATTTCTGCCTAGTTAGGATTTATTCCTCCCTGATTCTTGTCATTCACAAAGTAGCAAATGTATCATATACAAAATCATTGAATCACTGATGAAAATGGAGATGAAAGCAGGGCAAAGAGAAACCTTTTATGGCACTGGTGCCTGCCCTTCAGAGTGAAATTGATCTGTTAACCATCATTCTCTGGGTGTGGTTGTTTAACCAGTTTGAAAATCACTTACTCCACAAACATATTGAATGCTCCCTGAGCCAGGCTTCATGCTGGGTGGTGGGAAAGACAAGTGATACTATCCCTGACTTCAAGCAGCCCAAGGGAAGAAAGACATGAAAATGAAGAGCTGCAGTGAAGTGTGATAATGCCAGAGGTATATATTAGGCAAGGCACTTAAAAGCCAGCCTAGGATTTTCCGAAAAAATAAACTGAGGAGAGTAAGAGGTTTTCTGAGTTTGTTCAAAATATATAGAATTTATTTTTTCAGATAAATTTTAGAAAGAGTTCATTACCAGGAAAATCCTATTAAAATTTTGATAATAATTGCATTATACTTTTATCTTAATTAATTCAACATCCTTATGCAGAACCATGATATATATCTCATTACATCCCCGTGTATTTTAAAAGGGATTTTTAGGATATTTTGTTTTTTGTTGCTTTTGAGAATGGGATTTTTTTCTCATACTTTCTAAATATATTTTTGTGATTTTCCAAGAAAGCAATGGGTCTTTGGCATATTTATCTTATCATTAGTTATGTTTCTGGGCTTGTTTTTTCTAATGTTTTCAGTTGACTCAACTGAGGTTTTTAAACCAAAAATCATTGCTTATGGATAAAGATCATTTAACTTTTTATTTTTAAACTACCTATTTGGTTGTGTATTTCATCACACTTTTGACCTTTTAGAATATTGTAAAGTAAAACCTTTGGTTTTAATCACATACATTTGTACTTCAAGCACTCATAGTTCAGCTGCCCAGGACTCTGCAGATGTGGGTTTCAGCAGCGAAGGTGTATTGCACCTGCTCACAGACCTTGGGAATGTACCTTTCTCTCTTTTTACAAGATGTGCTTACTGCTTAGTGATATCACAGATGCTGTTGCATTTTATTTATATATTCCAAGTCATTTTCTTGAATGTGTGAGAAACATAATTATAAAATTAAATATTTTTGAAATTAAGAATAGAAATAAGTGGGAAAAAATTGACTGTAAAAAATGAAAGGACTATTCGGTGAGACCAATTTATGACAGGTTATTTAACTTACAAATGCTTCATCAGCGATACATATGGATGTTACCAGAGTGATGTAATCTTGGTCAACAGACATTATATGTCTTTCAGTTCCTATTTTATGTTCTTTCCATCTATGTTCCTATTTCCTGGAATAAGAGTTGCTATAATGGCAACAGCAGGCATCCTTAGTTTAGTTTTTCAGACATGAAAGGTACCTACACATATCTGTATTTTAGAAAGGTCACTCTGATAACACACTGAAGGATAGATTAGGGGAAGACAAAGCTAACAATAGCAAGACTGGTTAGGTGCTAAAGTAATACTGGAAAGAATGAAGAAGTGGGGCAGATCTGTGAGGTCTGAGGAGGTAGAGTCAGTTATTTGTGATGAATTAGATGCAGGGCTGAGTAGAGGAGAAATCAAGTATAGCTTCTCAGTTTTATTATTTGATGGTTGAGATACAGGGCAATACACCATGTGCTGCTGGAACCCACCTCTGCTGTATCTTGGGAAGCTGGACTGTGGTTGTTTGAAATACAAGTGTCTGTGACTAAAGCCAAACATTTTACTTTACAATTTTGATGCCAATATGAGTAGAGAATAGAAAAGGAAAAGTAGGCATGGGAGAGAAGACAATGCATTCAGTTGTGCAATACTTTGAGTTTCAGATGCCTGTGTGACATCAAGTGGAAATGGTAGTTGATTCATGGATTTGACACACAGGAAAAAACACAAATACAACAGACTTTCTAATCAGTCTGTTTCTTTCTCTGGGGCACAAGGAAATGATGAGAGGCAGGAACACAACAAGAATACAAACAGAACACAGTAAAAGACTTCTGTATGCACTCAGTTGAGACTTCTGCAGAGGTTTTATTTTTTTCTTTATTATGGTAAAATATACATAACATAAAATTGATCATTTTAACTGTTTTTAAGTGTACAGTTTAGAGGCATTAAGCACATTCATATTGTTGTGCAACCATCACTATCATCCCTCTCAAGATTTCTTCTTTTAAAATTTAATTTTAAATTGACATATAATAATTGTACATATTTATGTGATACCGTGTGATGTTTCGATACATATAATGTATAGTGATCTGATCAGGGTACTTAGCATCTTCATATTTTCAAATATTTATCATTTTTTGTATTGGGAACATTTAATATCTTCCCTCTAGCTATTTGAACCTATACATTATTGTTAACTATAGTCATCCTATATGGTATAGAGTACTAGAACTTCTTCCCTCTATCTAGCTGTAGTTTTATATCTTTTAACAAATCCATGCGTGTCCCCACATCTCCCTACCCTTGCTAGACTCCAGTATCCTCTGTTCCACTTTTTACTTCTAGGAGATCAACTTTTTTATTTTTTATTATTTATTTATTTAGTTAGTTTGTGTGAAAACATGTAGCCTTTATCCATTTATCTGTTGCTGGATACCTAAGTGGATTCCATATCTTGGCTATTGTGAATAGCGTTCCAATAAACATGGAGGTGCAGATTTCTCTTTGATATACACATATACACATTTTCTTTCCTTTGGATGAATACCCAGTAGTGGGACTACTGGATCATTTAGTAGTTCTGTTTGTAGTTGTCTGAGGAGACTCCACACTGTTTCCATGTGTCTGCACCGTTTACATTCACACCAACAGTGATTGAGTCCCTTTTCTCTACATTCTCACCAGTAATTGTTTTCTTCTCTTTTTGACAATAGCATAGTAGCCATCCTAACTGGGATACCTAACTGTATTTGCATTTCCCTAATGATTAATGGTGTTGAGGATTTTTTTTCAAACACCTGTTGGCCATTTGTATGTCTTCTTCTGAAAAATGTTTGTTCAGATCATTTGCCCATTTTAAAATTAGATTGTTTAGATTTTTTTGCTGTTGAGATGTTTGAGTTCCTTGTATATTCTGGGTATTAATTCTCTGTTAGATGAACAGTTTGCAAATATTTTCTCATATTCTGTACATTGTCTTTTCACAGTGTTATTGTTTCCTCGGATGTGCAGAAGCTTTTTAGTTTGATGTAATCGCATTTGTTAATTTTCGCTTTTGTTGTCTGTACTTTTGAGGTTTCAGCCATAAAATATTTGCCTAAATCAATGTTCTGGAGTATTTCTACTGTGTGTTCTTCTAGTAGATTTATAGTTTGGGGTCTTACATTTAGGTCTTTAGTCCATTTTGAGTTGATTTTTGTATGGGATAAGAGGTAGGAGTCTAGTTTCATTCTTCTGTATATGGATATCCAGTTTTCTTAGCATTATTTATTGAAAAGACTGTCCCTTCCCCAATGAATGTTCTTGATGTCTTTGTCCATACCATTTGCCTATAGATAGATGGATTAGCTTCCGGGTTCTCTATTCTGTTCCATTGGTCTATGTGTCTGTTTTATACCAATACCATGCTGTTTTGGTTACTATAGCTTCCTAGTATATTTTGAATTCTGGTAGTATGAAGCCTGAAGCTTTCTTCTTTTTTCTTAGAGCTGCTCTGGCTATTTGGAATCTTTTTTGGTTCGGTACAAATTTTAAGATTTATTTTCTATTTCTGTGAAGAATGTCATTAGCATTTTAATAGAGTTTGCAATGAATCTGTAGATTGTTTTGGGTAGTGTTATCATTATGAAAATATTAATTCTTCTATTATGAGCATGAAATGTCTCTCTATTTGTTGGTATCCAATTTGATTTCTTTCATCAGCGTTTTGTAGTTTTCCTTATAGGGTTCTTTCACCTCCTTGGTTAAATTTATTCCTAAGCCTTCTTTTTTCCATAGCTATTGTAAATGGGATTGCCTTCTTGATTTCTTTTTAATTAGTTTTCTCTTTTGTATAGAAATGTTACTGATTTTTTATGTTGATTTTGTATCCAGCAACTTTAATGAATTTGTCAGTTCTAAAAGGTTTTTTTTTTTTTTTTTGTAGAGTCTTTAGTTTCTTTTTAGTATATAAGATTATGTCTGCAAACAGAGGTGATTCAACTTTCTCCTTTTCAATTCAGATGCCCCTTATTTCTCTCTTGACTAATTGCTCTGGCTAGGACTTCCAGTACCATGTTTAATAAGAGTGCTGAAAATAGGCATTCTTGTTTTGTTCCAGTACTTGGAAGCAAAGCTTACAGCTTTTCCCCCATTTAGTATAATGTTTACTGTCAGTTTGTCGTATATGACCTTAATTGTGTTGAGGTACTTTCCTTCTATTCTAATTTATTGAGAATTCTTATCATGAAGGAATGCTGAATGTCATCAAATGCTTTTTCTGCATCTATTTTAGTAATCATATGGTTGTTATCCTTCACCATGTTGATGTGATGTAATACATTTATTGATTTGCATATTTTGAACCATTCTTGAATTCTTGGAGTAACTCCCACTTGATCATGGTGTATAATCTTTTTGATATATTGGCAGATTAAATTTCTGGTATTTCTTTGAGGATTTTTGTATATATGTTCATCAGGAATATTGCTCTGTAGTTTTATTTTTTTGTTGTGTCCTCATCTGGTTTTGATACCAGCGTGATGCTGGCCTTGTAGATGGAGTTAGACAGAGTTCTCTTTACTTCATTTTTTGGAATAGTTTGAGAAGAATTAATACTAATTCTTCTTTGAAGTTTTGATAGAATTAGCAGTGAAGTCACCTAGTCCCAGACTTTTCTTTGTTGGGAGACTTTTTATTACTGATTCAATCTCATTATTGGTCTTTTCAGGTTTTTTTTTTCTCCTGGACTCAATCTTGGTATATTGTATGTGTCCAGGAATTTACCCATTTCTTCTGGTTTTTCTAATACATTGGTGTATAGTTGTTTATGGTAGTTTTTAATGATCCTTTGTATTTCTGTGGTATCAGTCGTAATATGTTTTTATTTCTAATTTTATCTATTTGGGTCTTCTCTCTTTTTTTTTTTTCTTAATCTAGCTAATGAATTGTTGATTTTGTGTATCTTTTCAAAAAATCAACTTTTTGTTTTGTTGATCTTTTGTATTTTTTAATCTCAATTTCATTTATTTCTGCTGTGATCTTTATAACGTCTTCTATTCTACTCATTTTTGGGTTTATTTTTTCGTTTCTATCTCTTTGATATTCATCATTAGGTTGTTTATTTGAAGTCTTTCTCAATTTTTGATGTGGGCATTTACTGCTAAATGTCTTTCTGATTAGTGCTTTTGCTGTGTTGTTGTACATGGAACAACAACAAGGAATCTTAAAATTTCATTTGTCTCAAGGAATCTTAAAATTTCATTCTTAATTTCTTTTTTCAATCAATCATCCTTCAGGAAAAAGTTGTTTAATTTTCATGTGTTTAATATAAAAAATTAGCCAGGCATGGTGGTGTGCACCTGTAGTTATAGTTACTCATCAGGCTGAGGCAGGAGAATAGCTTGAACCCGGAAGGCAGAGGTTGCCGTGAGCTAAGATCACACCACTCCACTCCAGCCTGGTCAACAGAGTGGGACTCGGCCTCAAAAAAAAATTACATGTGTTTGTATAGTTTCAAATGTTTCTCTTGTTTATTGTGTTCTGGTTTTACTCCACTGTGGTCAGATAAGATACTTGATATAATTTCAAGTTTTAAAAAATTTTTGAGATCTGTTTTGTGTCCTAATATAGGGTCAGTCCTGAAGAATATTGAACATGCTGATGAGGAGAAAATGTATTCTGTAGCTGTTGGAAAAATGCTCTTCATATGTCTGTTTAACCCATTTGATCTATGGTGCAGTTTAAATCATCTGATGTTTCTTTGTTAATTTTCCATCCACATGACCTGTCCAAAGCTGAGAGTGGAAGGAAGTCCCCAGCTATTATTATATTGGAGTCTATCTCTCCCTTTAGAATGAGTAACATTTTCTTCATCTATCTGGGTGGTCCTGTGTTGGTTGCATGTACATTTACAATTATTATATTCCCTTGTTGAATTGATCATTTTATTATTATATAATGTCTTTGTCTATTTTTATGGCGTTTGACTTGAAGTCTGTTTTATCTGATATAAATATAGCTATACTGGCTTGCTCTTGGCTTCTGGCTGTATGGAATATCTTTTTCCATCCCTTCACTTTCAGTCTATACGTATCTTTACAGATGAGGTGAATTTCTTGTGGGTAGCATATCATTGAGTCTTTTATTAATAAAAAATATCAATTTAGCCCATCTATAGCTTTTAAGTGGGGAAATTAAATCTTATACCTAAGGTTATTATTGATACGTGAGAACTTACTCCTATCATTTTCTTGATTATTTTCTAGTTGTTTTGTACAATTTTTGTTTCTTGCTTCCAATTTTATGCTTACTTTTGTGATTGAGTGGCTTTCTGTGGTGACAAGATTTGATTTCTTTCTCTTTTTCTTTTGTGTGTTGGCTGTATCCATAAATTTTATTGTTTTGCTTTTTTTCATGATGTTGGTTTTCATTTTCTCCACTTTCAGATATAAGACTCCATTGAATAGTCATTGTAATTCTGGTCTAATGGCAATGAATTCCTTTAGTTTTTGCTTGTCTGTAAAATATTTTATTTCTCCTTTATTTTGAAATGATAGCTTTGCTGGGTATAATATTCTTGACTGACAGTTTTTTGTTTTTTTTTTCCTTTCAGTACTTTGTATATATCAGCCTATTCTCTTCCAGCCTGTATGGTTTCTGCTGAGAAACATGTTGCTGGTCTAATGGGGATTCCTTTATATGTGACTTGATGCTTTTATTTTCTAGAATTTTATTTTGTCTTTTACCTTTGAAAAATTTAAATATAAGGACCTATTCGAGTTAAATCTGTTGGGATTCTTTGAGCTTCCTGGATCTGGATGTCCATTTCTGTCCCAAGACTTGGGAAGTTTTTGGCTATTATTTCATTGAATATGATTTCTACACATTTTCCCTTCTCTTTTCCTTCTGGAACACCTATAATGAGAATATTTGTTTGCTTTGCTTAATGGTGTCCCATAAATCCTATAGGCTTTCTTCATTCTTTTTATTTTTATTTCTGTCTGCCTGGCCTGTGTCATTTCAAAAGATCTATCTTCAGGTTTAGAAATTGTTTCTTCTGCTTGGTCTCTTTCATTGTTGGAGCTATTGATTTTTAAAATTTCATTTGTTGAATTATTCAGCTCTAAGTTTTTTTTTTTTTTTTTTTTTTTGTTTGTTTGTTTGTTTGAGTTTTGCTCTTGTTGCCCAGGCTGGAGTACAATGTTACGATCTCGGCTCACCACAGCCTCCGCCTCCCAGGTCCAAGCAATTCTCCTGCCTCAGCCTTGCAAGTAGCTGGGATTGCAGGCATGCACCACCATGCCTGGCTAATTTTGTATTTTTTAGTAGAGATGGGGTTTCTCCATGTTGGTCAGGCTGGTCTTGAACTTCCGACCACAGGTGATCCACCTGCCTCGGCCTCCCAAAGTGCTGGGATTACAGGCATGAGCCACTGTGTTTTTTTTTTTTTTTAAAATCATATATCTCTTTGTTAAATTTGTCATTCAAATCATGAATTATTTTCTTGATTTCATTTGTCTCTTTGTATTTTTTGTATCTTACTGAGTTTCATAAGATTATTAATTTGAACTCATCGTCTGGCATTTTGTATATTATGATGTGGCTTTGCCATGGTGGACTAGCTGAGTTATTTCTCAAGTCAAAGGAGCATGTGTGCACATGGTGGCCAGCTTGGGTTCTGGCCACTAGGGTTGGGAATGTTACTCTGGCCAGGGGCACAGGCACATAGTTGCTTGGCTGTCCTGGGGGCATGTTTGCTGGGGTTGGTCTATAGGCTGTTTCTAACGCCAGGGGCATATGCACACAGCTTCTTTGCTGGCCTGGGTGGTGTGCCCACCATGGGAAGTCTGTGGAGCTGTTTCTCAGGCTCAGAATGTGGGCCACAGAGCTGCTCAGCTGGCTTGGGA
This sequence comes from Colobus angolensis palliatus, assembly GCF_000951035.1. Classification (NCBI taxonomy): domain Eukaryota; kingdom Metazoa; phylum Chordata; class Mammalia; order Primates; family Cercopithecidae; genus Colobus; species Colobus angolensis. Next base: position 751,154 of record NW_012114600.1, on the reverse strand, counting down.
GAGCATTGCTAGGCGATGTCTATTAAGACTTTACTCAGACCCTGATTGTTGGTGTGCAGACTTTGGGTACATCAGGAGCATGTCTGGAAGGTGCCATGAGGCTGTTTCTCAGGCCCTGGATGTGGGTATGCACCTTTACCATTAGCCTATGGGTATGTTATCTGCTCAGTGACTCAGGTACCCCTCCTGATTGGGAGAGATGGCAAGCATTAGTTTGGCTGGCTCTAGGGTGGGTTTGCCCTGGGTAGGACTGCCAAACTATTCCTCTATCTGGAAGTGCAGATAGCAGGAGTTGGTCTTGCTGTTGTGCAGGGCCAGAGTTGCAGCTGATCCTGGGCCTACGCTCTGCAAAGCTGGATTTGTGGTGTTCAGCCACCCTTCTGAGCTTGCAGAATAAAGATGGAGCCCCATTGATAGACAAGTGCACTGGCTACTTGATCCCAGAGGAGCACACACTCCAGAGGTGGCACTGATCTCCAGATGGTATGGTGCTATAGTAGCTTGACTCACAGGCAGTGCATGAAGGGTGGGGAGTGCTCATCTTACCCTCCTAATCCGGAGCAATGCAGCTTTGTGAATTTCTGGCAGCTCTCCAAACTGGACTCAGGGCTTGCAAGCGCTGTGGGATTCTCCTGTAGTAAGAACTGTAGGTGTCTGTACTGGCAATGGGGACTGGTGGGGATCTTGTGCTTACCTTTTCCCCAAAAAGGGAAGTCCCTCCTATTTACGGACTGATCTGATGGGGGTGAGGGACATGAGGTTGCAGACTTTGCATCCACAGTTTCCTCTGTGCTTCCAATTACCACAGCTGTCTCTCTACATCCCCACTGCACTCCAGCACACTCCTTTCAACACTCCATTCAAATGTTAAATGTTTTTTCATTGCTTTTGTCCTTTCTTATTGGGGGAATGAGGGCCAGGTGTCTGTAGACAGCCATCTTGCTGATGTCACGCTAGAGTTTTCTTTTTTTTTTTAATCTCCTATAATTGTTAGTGATGTTGAGCATCTTTTCATGTGCTTATTGGCCATTTATATATCTTCTTTGGAAGAATGTCTATTCATGTCCTTTGTCCCATTTAAAAAATTTTTATTTTTATTTTAAGTTCTGGGGTACATGTGCAGGATGTGCAGGTTTGTTACACAGGTAAACATGTGCCGTGGTGGTTTGCTGCACCTATCAACCCATCACCTAGGTACTAAGCCCAGCATATATTAGCTATTTTTCCTGAGGTTCTTCCTCCCCTCCAACAGGCCCCAGTGTGTCGTTCCCCTCGCTGTGTCTATGTGTTCTCTCTGTTCAGCTCCCACTTACAAGTGAGAACATGTGGTGTTTGGTTTTCTGTTCCTGTGTTAGTTTGCTGAGGATAATTATTTGTTTTTCATTCTTGAATTGTAAAGAAAAATTTTAAACCTTAAAGAGTTAAAGTCTGACCATTTACCCAATTGTGATTTTCATTATTTGCAGCTACTAATTCTATTCATTTAGAAAACAGCATATGAAACATTTAATTAAAACGTGATTAAGTGGAAGGAATTTCAGGCACACTTGGCACAGATCTAATATTTCTAGCTATCTTTGCCTAGCTAGATGTTTGAGATGATTTTTCCAATCAGTGAATATCCTTTTTGCCCACATTCACAACTATTTCTGTACTTGGCTAAAAGTTCTAAGAACTAGGCTCAGACTCTTGTCTTGCTTACAAAAATGCTAGAAAATATATGCAAATAACAGTGTGTTTTCCACTTTCAGGATATATTTGGCATTAAACTCAGGACAAAAGAAGACACAAACTTGGTCTTGTGGTTTGGGTCCTCCAATCCTCATTAAAGTGTGGTTTCACCTGTTACCTCATAAAGGTGCCATTGCTGTATGCACGCCTGAATCTATTTACAATTTGAGAATAGAGGTGAGAAAGAATGATTTTTCTATTTTGTGACATTCGTATGGTCAAAATTTTTATGAAATCTCACCATGAAATTTCCCCTTTCTGAAAATATAACATGAGGAACTTTTTTAAAAGAGTAAAAAATGATTTAACTAATTATACTTGTGTGCTCCAAAACAAATCTGCATTCAATTGTTTGTAATTGGCTTAGCAGACCGATTCAGGGGCAGTAAATTTTAATAGATTTCGGTGATATTCAGCTATTTCTACATTAACAAAGGGAACTATCTTATTTAAAAACACCCCAGAGTATAAAGTAGCGTTTATAGAAGCATTCAGTAAAATGTTGCATTGTAAATGACCTAAAATTGTTTTCATATGTTATCATTTCTTTATCCCCAGGCAGATTGTAAGCAACTCAAAGGAGCTGTTTTTAATTCCCTTTTATTGCATAATATCATGGTCCACGTACAGTGTTCGCTAAATAAGTGTTGCTGACTGATCTGGGACTTGAACCTTTTTAATTTGTCATTCAAAAGTTGTTTTACATTTTGTGTGGTAGAAAAAGAGTCTTTAAGACTTACAATATTTCTGTTAGATAACCAGTTTTAATACATTCTGAAGAATTCAAATGTTGTGGGTAAGTGGACTCATGTGCTCTATATTCCAAGCATTCAGCAATGCTCTTCGGCTGTGTCCTATTCGATTTCATTTGCCATTCAGTTAATACAGTCAATATTCATCAGCCTGTGGTAGACAACTCTTTTTTAAAATCCACTTGCTCCTTACGTATGACGCTTTGAGGCTTTCGAAACAGCATCTTCAATTTTGTCTGTCATGGCACTTGTTTAGAACTAGAAAAATCTTTGGTGTAAGCTTGGGAGAGGACTTCTTTCATGAACAACAAAGTGAAATATCTATTTCTAAACCTTGAGAAACACACTTTACAATAGGGTAGCCATTAGCCACTTGAAATGTGGTTAACCTGAAATGAGGTATGCTATACATGTAAAAGACAGTGGATTTTGAAGAATTAGTACCAAAATAATGAGAATATAAAATACCTGAATAATTTTAAAAATATTGATTCCATGTTGAAATTATAATATTTTGGATATATTAGGTTAAATAAAATATTAATTTAATTTCCCATTTCTTTTTTCTATATTTCACAATAAAACAGTTAGAAATTTTAAAAAGACATATGTGGCTCACATTAAATTTTTACTGGATAGTACTGTTTTCAGAGCAGGGTCCCTCAATCTCGGCAATATTGACATCCTGGGTCAGATAAGTATCTGTCAGGGGCTGTTCTGTGCATTGGAGGATGTTTAGCAGCATCTCTGGCCTCTACTGGCTACATGCCAGTAAATCTCATCCTCCTCAGCTGTGACAACCAAAAATATCTCTAGACAATTTCCAAATGCCTGTGGTGTGTAACATTGTTTCTGGTTGAGAACCATCCTTGAGAGTGTAAAGTGGCGCTTGTAGAGACATTCATTAGAATGTTGCTTGGATGTGTCCTAAGGTCTTTTTTACGGGTTTCAGGTTGTTTTACCCAATAGATTACATGCAGTTTATGGAACGTATGTTAAGTTCATTTTGCTGCATAATATACAGTGTTCTATGCACAGTGAAAAGTAAATAATTACTCTTTACCTCTTCCACTTTTTCATTCCCCATTTTCACCCACTCCCAACTCGTCTAGGCAGTTAGTTCACAAGGCAGAACGGGCTATCTGTCATATATAGTCTTTTAAAATTTTGGCATTTAGCAATCACTGTCAACAGTGTTGTTTTTCTGTACACAAGCAGTGCTGTGAGTCAATTAATCATACCAGACTTACTGCAGGGACAAACTCTGTATAACTGTCAGTATATTAACTGTCTGGGGAAGTGTTGAAGAACAGCCGGGACCCCTCCCCTGCAAGAGCCCAACGACACTATAATAGAAGCACACTAATTTTAGAAGAAATGATATTTGTTTTGGCCACAGCTGTTGGCATTCCAATGGGCTCGCATTCTGTCTGTTGAAATGAGGAGGTTCTTTTAGAGGTTTGGTTCTGTCTGAGGATTTGGTGACATCATTTAGAGAATTACTAGGCTGTCAGCAAATACATTTTATGTATAGTGAATAACTATTTAAAACTGGTTTATAAGAATTAAGAATAGAAATTCTAAAAGCTAAGCGGGAGTTAGTTCTTAGAGGAAAATGCCTCATTTATGAGAGCACCTTCCAAAATTGAAGTGGAGAGATTGGTTTTCTGGAGAATTTCCAGTGTCATTGGCCACCAGTATAAAGGAATATGCTGAGGGTCACAGCATGTTTGCTGGCCCCATGCATATATTTCCAACCTTCTCTTTTCCTCCTCAAATTTCAAACATTTGAATAACTTGCTAACGATTGATATAGTTAGTTACAATGGTGGCACTATCTATTGAATACCACTGTTGTGATATAGGACACACTATTGTGACTTAAGAAAGCCCCTCCATCTGCTGCCACAAACTTTGTAGATTTTGCATAGCTCTTTGCAGGGGCCCTAAGGACTTCTGTCTCATGTTGGACAGCAGGTCAATTTTTATCTCACATTCTGGTTTACCTCTAGGTATGTTTAGCAGCTACTCTAATGGAGCCGTGATCATTGCCTATTTGTTGATCGTCATTAAATCCATGAGTAATCGTGGTTGAACTCAGTTGAATGTAGCCCATGTTTAAAATAGCAATTTTCCTAAAAAGCTAGATTGCTTGGCTTACTAGACCTTTCTTCTAAAATACATGCTAGTTCCCTTTTTCTTAATATGCAAACTGGGTTTCTTCAATATTCATTTCCAGGGCTTTAAGTGTAGCTATTTAACTACTGATCTGTGATGCATACTTGATCATCTTGTGTATAAAAGTGTTTAGGGGCAACTCTACCCAGAATATAATCATTTTTCACTTGGAATTTAGAAGTTTGAGAGTTTCAAACTTGGGTCACACCTAGCAGTTGCGCTTTAGATTATGATCTTAAACAATAGTGTATTTGTTTCTGTCAAAAGATTATAAGTGCAGTAAGGAAAGGAAGCATGTATTTGAGGAAACAAGCATGCTGAAAAATGTTTAAAATAAACATGTTGCTGTATCACAAAGCAGTAAGTTTTTTATAGTTGTGGAAAAAGATAAAACTGCCAAACAAGATTCCATACAGAAAAGTTCTAGTTCTTAGAATTGTTGATTATAAACCATAATGCCATCCCTCAGTCCTGGCTTTTAACAAGCTTGGAAAACATAATAGCAAGCCACATCCATCTGCCTCCATCATTAGAAATACTTGAATTTACCTCTTTTTATAAACTAAATCTTGGAAATGATGTTCTGAGCTTAGGGGAAAAAAGGGAAGAAAAGATTAAGAAAGCAGAAACAAAACAGCTTCACTCATACTCTGCCCTCCCACCAAAAAATATTGTTTTCGTTGCCTTTTTAACTATATGAATAAGGTAGTTTAGAAACCATTATTGGAAAACAGTGAGACTGGAAAATTTAATCAAGTAAGTTTAGTGTCAGGCAGTCTGCAAGTTGTCTATGGTCTAAACTTGGACATCAATCCAACGCATTTGGCAGTCACTTTACTTGGCTACATAAAATACAATTTTGTGTAATTTGAATGCCTTAGTCAATATTAATCTGTAACTGACAATATGAGTTTAAATAACAAGGTTACATCAAAGTTTCAGGACCCACAAAGTGCTATTTTACTCCCAGTTTTAGTAAATTATAGAGCATTCTTCTTTGAGCAAGCAAATAGATAAGCAATAATAGAGACATTGTAACCCACCTTATTTTGATTATATATATTCTACCATTTTTCTAATTTTTCTTGGTCTTTCTCAACTTCCACAAAATTGTTTTTCAAAAACTCTGCTTGCAAAAAGAAGAATTTACTTTTCAAATATGCCTACTAAGTACAAAGCACATTCAGGTTTTTTGAACTGTGATACCCTGAGCCACTTGTTTTGCCTTAAACTCTTGTCTTGCATTGATTGCTTTGCTTTACATTGCAATGGGCCCCTTCATATGAGCAAATCTTATTTTCACTCCACCTCCATGGCTTACTGAGATATAAAGCACCAGGAGATCAATACTCAGTAACATTATATTGTTAGTATTCCCTATGGTGCTACAAAGATCATTCTAAGCACATAGCCAACCCAATGATATTGAATTGCCAATATTAATTTTATAAAAACAGGGGTTTTTATTGTGTTTTGTTCTGTTCTATCTTTGATACTTATAACAACACCTGGCATACTATAAGTATTCAGTAAATAATTTTTAATAAATGAATTAACCCACAATGATAATTTATACTAATTAGATCTTTCTTAAAAATTTCTTAAAAATAAATAGTTCATTCCAGCATTTTTAACTATTTCTTAAAAATAAATAGTTCATTCCAGCATTATTGTTGAGATTTGGGAATTCTAGACTTTTGGGAATTATTACTTTTTTAGTGTACTGATTTGATGGGCTTTTTATATCAATATTTTACTTAAAAGACTCTCATGTTTATTTTTGCTTTTAGTGTGGACCTGGCCTTAGAATCTTCACCCCAAAGGGCATTCCAGTCAAAGAAAGAAGAAGGAAATATTCCACTGTGGGGGCAATCAAACAACTAGCACTGCCCTAGACAGGGAATTAGGAAAAGAAAGATGGACACTAGCTGTAATTTAAACGAATTCAATTTTTCTTTATGTAATAATGTGAGATAATTATCTCCCAAAGTTCTATTGGGTGAAAGCAAGCTGGTTTTCATATTTTATTATCTATTTGTCTATTAATCTTTCTGTCTATTCTATCTCTCTCTCTCTCTCTCTTTCTCTGTCACCTATCAAAGGAGGGCCAAGAATTGGACTTGTTCAGTGACTGCAGGGGCTGTCTTTTAAGCACATATCTGTATTCATATATTTTTGTTCATGCCATCCTTTACATAGTTATAGCTAAATTTATTGAGTTCTTAATATGAACCAGCCATTTTAACTTGGAGAATGGAAAAAAATATCATTTAACCCTTAAAAAATCATAATTTTGATACTTTTTAAGATTACTTCTACTTTACAGGTGAGGACACTGAGGCTCAGAGTAGTCAATATCTTTGCTGAAGTTTCACAGGCGAATGCATGACTGAAGTGGGATTTAAACCCAGTAGTTATGACTCTGAAGTATGGTCTTTTAATGTTAGGATAAACTGCCTTAGCAGCTTTTATATTATTGTTTGTGATGTTTTTTGTCTGTCTTACTTGATAGTAAGATTCTCAAGAGACTACACTGGGTCTTGATTATCTTTATACTCCTCACAATACTTCTTACAGATTAGTACCTTGAACATAGTAAGTGACCAGTAAATGTACCAAATGGAAAGCAATGTTTGTATAGTTGAAAGTTGGAAGCCTAGGTATCATGGTGATTAACAAACAACTTTAGGGTCCCTGTAAATCTCACTGCTTTACATGCATTTATATATATGTATTTTTTATTTTTTCCAAATTGAAATAATGCAAAAAATTAAGAAGAAAAAAATAACTAGAATGCTAAAAACTTCTATGATTCAGTTTCAATCTACTGTTTTTGTCAAACCCCCACGTTTGATTTTTTTTTTTAACAGCAAGGACTTGTGAAACCAACTGGGAGTAGAGGTTTTCCAGGAATATTTAGTGAAGACTAGGGGGGAATTGCTTGCTTTTGACTTGGAGAATAGAATGTGCTGCCAATGATTAACTTGAGTGCTCTCCTGGAAGATAAGCTTTGACCTGGGGGTACTCAAAGGGAAAGTTCACTGTTGCTATTGTTCCAGATCCAGAGTGGTGTAAATATCCTGCCAAACTCTGGGTGAGCTAGACTCAGACACATTTTCTCTTTGACATTAGAGTCAGACAGGCAGGAATTGGCCAAGAAAGTTTGTGCTTAGCGGTTTTCTCCAATCTGAACCCTTGCCAGTAAGGCCCTGAGGCAATCTCAAGTTAAATTCATATATTGATTTCAGATTTCCCATGTCTTGCACCTTAGTTACACTATATAAACATCTTATACCATGTTCACTGACGGGCAAGGTCGCTGCCTTAAAAGGCAATTCATATTCAGGAACATGCTCTTCTACTCCGCCTCTGCCCTTATATCGCTGAGAGAGCCTGGTAAGCCAAGATCTTTTGTATAGATTCAACAACTCTCCCTGGAGATTGTCTGAACATGCTGGTTCTCAGATTTTAATTTGTAATGAGAAGTAGAACACTTTATTTAGGCCTGGTAAATTAGATCCCCCAAGTCTAAGACAGAATGCTCTTTGCTGGCATCTAAGGCCTCTGATGGACTTTTAGTAGGATGGGTTCATCAGCTGTTTGGTTCCTCAGGAGCATGTAGGGAAGAGGGTGGGTTGATAGAATGGGATTTGAGTATTTTTTGGTTCCTGGTTATCATACTATCTAAACTGCACCAATTTATCTTAACCTCTACAAATACTGTCAAAATTTATAACATTATTCTGAAAACTTCAGCGTTAATAAAATACAGAAAGTTCTATCTTAACACATGTTGATAAACAATAATGTGAGTTACATAATCACACAAGAGTAGTTAGGTAAGCACAGACTGTAAATAAAATCAGTTTTTGGTGGACGGATTTATATAAATATAATTAATTTGTTGTTTAGCTCCCTGGTATTATTCTTCCCTTTGTGAAGTTCTGGTTAATGAAAATAGAAAATCTCCCTGTTTAAGATACATTTTAGGATTGAAATTTGTCATTGATTACGGAATGTGGTGAGGTGGAAAGAGAAGAGGTCTGAAGACCAAGAATCCCAGGTTTCTCACATCAACTTATTTTGTGAATTGAAACAATGGACAGCATTGGCATCCGTAAAGCAGAGGAATCAGCTATGGTTTCTACCCTGCTTCCCCCATCCAGCACGCTATGTTCAATGTGTCCCTGTTTGAAAGGGAGCACATCTTAGACCGAAATATGCTTGCTGGAAAACCTTGGATTTCAGAAACAGAAAAAAATTATTTATGGCTCCTAACATTCCCTCACCCCTCCTTCTCCTTTTGGTAAAATGTGGATGGCATAGGAAGGAGACTATGACTCAAGAGTAATGTCCTCAGCTTCGTGGAAATCATTTCTCATTTTCTTCTCCTGGTCAGCTAAAGGTTAGTGCCAGTGGCTTAACACACTTTCCTCTTCCATTCTCAGCCTCCCCTTCAGTTAATATCTCAGTAATAAGCTACTTTACTCTCAAAAATCCCAGAAATAGCTTAGTGTTAGATGCAACTCCATGGGCAACAAAGACAGTTTTAGGGGCCTGATTCCCTAGGGCCAAGCAGCCGTGATGTACAGCACAGCATGTGTTCCTGCTGTGAGGACCAAAGACAATGTGAATAGAAAAATGGTAAGTGCATGTTCAGTTTGAGACATTCTCTCTAGAAATAAGTGCATGTGGCTGGCTTTAACTAGGCTTTAACTAGGCTTTAACCAGGTATATGCTTCTGAGGTTTGTGCAGAGCCCCTTGGTGGAAATGCTGGACACTTAAAGAGATTGAGCCCATATATCCTGACTCCTTCCTCTCTCATTCTGTGAGTAAAAATAGCCTTGAGACTTGGCAATAATCTCAGTTAGTCCTCATTTGTCCTTTCTTGTTCTATGAGCTATTATTTATTCTGTATAATTCTAAAAAACTCTTGTAAACAGGGTAAATAATGAAGTTTTATTTCAAAATGACCACATAAACTTCATAGAAATTCATACCCACATTTAAACCTGGCCTGGCATATCCCCTTCCTCCTGCCTCAGTTGAGATCCTCCCCACCCGCTTCTGTTGTGTCAGGAGAAGAAAACACCTGGCATGGTTTCTGGCAGTGGAGCATGCAAATACAATTAATTTCCAATTTTGGTTAAGTTGGAACTTCTGATTTATTTTTCAACGAGAAACAAGCGAGCAAATCAAAACACACAGGTTTTTTTTTTCTTCTTCACAAGGAGAGAGTATTGAAATAGGAGGTATTTTTCAGATCCCTATAAAATAGACTGTTTCATCTCCATTTGATTTTCAATTCCGTGGAGGAGCAATCTCGTTTTCGTGTTTATTGAATAGATTGTCCATGGTCCCATGACAACACCAGTTCAAGGCTAATGTTCCACGACGGGACACAACTTCAGTCAACAATCATGAGCACACGTGGCTCCAGCCTAAGGCACACAAGCCTTCTGGTGGCGTGGGGAAATAGGAAGACCACAGTTGAAAGTGAATAAAAGTAAGAGAGCTCCTGAGATTTTCTAGACAGTCAAATATTTACCATAAGTCTTTCTGGATATGGTGTTATGCTTGTTGCAAAGTAAACAGCTCAAGGCCAGGCTTACACCAGCCTCACAGAGTGGAATATTTTCCTTGTGATACAGTTCAGTTCAACAGGGATTTATTGAGCTACTCACACTGTTTGTTATGGAAAATATAAGAGTATGGCGATTGAAGGCATCATCACATTTCTTGAGCAAATTTTGATCTACTTGGGAATACAAGACTTAGCAATAAAAGGTACAATATTGAATTTATTTTGAGGTGCAGATACTTCTTAACTTTTTAACATTTTTCATATCATGGTACACATAGAAAATAATCTTAGTTAGTGTATTTCTAAATTTGGAAGTAATTAGGATTAATTCCAGTATGGCATTTGGTAAAAAAAAATGAAACATCCTTATACTATGTAATAATGATAAGAAAAATGTAACAAAATGTATTAGAGGATAGATATGTTAAACAGTGAGTTTGTAAATAAAAAGAACTTCCAAAAAATCTTTTCAAATGTTTGAAGGAGGATCTTGAAATGTTACAAATACATTGTTTTAATCCTATGCTTGAAACGGCTACATTCAATTCCTGATCAAGACATTCTAATGATCATCATTAGATCATCTCCTTAAAGTCTTAAGAACCACCATTAATGAAAAAATTTGTCCAAATATATATCTGATAGAACATGTCAAATAAATTTTAAGATGACTGAAAAGTTTACAGTCATTGAAATTACATTTAAAGACTAATAGCTCTTTCCTTCCTTTTACTGACAAATGTAACTTCTCAAGTTTTTCAAATAATGGTGAAGCTCTAATGAGTAGAACTTGTATGGTGTTTTTGCTTATATGAGATTCACATAACAAAAAGTTAACCATTTTAAAGTGTACAATTCAGTCATATTTAGAGCACTCACAGCATTGTGCAATAGCCACCTCTCTTTAGTTTTAAAACTCTTTCATCACCCCAGAATAACGCCCTATACTCATCAAGCACTCATTCCCTGTTTCCCTCTCCACCCATACCCTAGCAAACACTCCTCTGCTCTCTGTCTGTATAGATTTGCCTTTTCTGCATATTTCATATACAAGAAATTATACAACAGGTGACCTTTTGTGTCTGGCTTCTTTCATTTAACATAATTTTTGAGGTTCATCCAAGTTGTAGTGTCTATTAACACTTCATGCTTTTTTGTGACCAAATAATATATATATATATATATATATATTATATAGCACAATTTGTTTATCCATTTATCCATTCTTGAACATTTGGGTTATTTTCCCCTTTTGGCTATTGTGAATGTTATGAATATTCATGAGCAAGTAGTAGTTTGAGTCCTGCTTTATATATATTTTTTTACTTTAAGTTCTGGGGTACATATGTTGAATATGCAGGTTTGTTACATAGGTGTACATGTGTCATGGTGGTTTGCTGCAGCTATGAACCTGTCATCTAGGTTTTAAGCCCCACATGCATTAGCTATTTGTCCTAATCCTCTCTCTCCCCTCTCTCCCGACCTCCCAACAGGCCCCAGTGTGTGATGATCCACTCCCTAAGTCCATGTGTTCTCATTGTTCAGCTCCCACTTATAAGTGAGAACATGTGGTGTTTGGTTTTGGTTTGTTTGCTGAGGATGACAGTTTCCAGTTTCATCCATGTCCCTGCAAAGGACATGAACTCATTCTTTTATTATGACTGCATAGTATTCCATGGTGTGTATGTGCCACATTTTCTTTATCCAGTCTATCATTGGTGGGCATTTGAGTTGGTTTCAAGTCTTTGCTATTGTAAATAGTGCTGCAATAAACATACGTGTGCATGCGTCTTTATGGTAGAATGATTTATATTCCTTTGGGTATATACCCAGTAATGGGATTGCTGGGTCAAATGGCATTTCTGGTTTTAGATCCTTGAGGAATCACTACACTGTCTTCCACAATGGCTGAACTAATTTACACTCCCACCAACAGTGTAAAAGTGTTCCTATTTCTCTACATCCTCTCCAGTGTCTGTTGTTTCCAGACTTTTTAATGATCACCATGTTAACTGGCATGAGATGACATCTCATTGTGGTTTTAATTTGCATTTCTCTAATGACCAGTGATGATAAGCTTTTTGTCATATGTTTGTTGGCTGCATAAATGTGTTCTTTTTTAAAATGTTTTTATTATTTACTTATTTATTTATTATACTTCAACTTCTAGGGTACATGTGCACAATATGCAGGTTTGTTACATAGGTATACATGTGCCATGTTGGGTTGCTGCACCCATCAACTCGCCATTTACATTAGGTATTTCTCCTAATGCTATCCCTCCCTCAGCACCCCCACCCACTGACCGACTCTAGTGTGTGATGTTCCCCTCCCTGTTTCCATGTGTCCTCATTGTTCAACTCCCATGTATGAGTGAGAACATTTGGTGTCTGGTTTTCTGTTCTTGTGATACTTTGCTTAGAATGATGGTTTCCAGCCGTTACTGTAAAGAACATGAACTCATCCTTTTTCATGGCTGCATAGTATTCCATGGTGTATATGTGCCACATTTTCTTAATCCAGTCTATCACTGATAGATATTTGGGTTGGTTCCAAGTCTTTGCTATTGTGAACAGTGCTTCAATAAACATATGTGTGCATGTGTCTTTATCATAGAATGATTTATAATCCTTTGAGTATATGTCCAGTAATGGGATTGCTGGATCAAATGGTATTTCTAGTTCTAGATCCTTGAGGAATCACCACACTGCCTTCCACAATGGGTGAACTAATTTATACTCCCACCAACAGTGTAAAAGCATTCCTGTTTCTCCACATCCTCTCCAGCATCTGTTGTTTCCTGACTTTTTAATGATCGCCATTCTAACTAGCATGAGATGGTGTCTCATTGTGGTTTGATTTGCATTTCTCTGATGATCAGTGGTGATGAATATTTTTGCATATGTTTGTTGGCTACATAAATGTCTTCTTTTGAGAAGTGTCTGTTCATATCCTTTGCCCACTTTTTGATGGGGTTGTTCCTTTTTTTTTCTTGTAAATGTGTTTAAGTTCTTTGTAGATTCTGGATATTAGTCCTTTGTCAGATGGGTAGATTGCAAAAATTTTCTCCCATCCTGTAGGCTGCCTATTCACTCTGATGATAGTTTCTTTTGCTGTGTAGAAGCTCCTTAGTTTAATTAGATCCCATTTGTCAATTTTGGCTTTTGTTGCCATTGCTTTTGGTGTTTTAGTCATGAAGTCTTTGCCCATGCCTATGTCCTGAATGGTATTGCCTAGGTTTTCTTCTAGGGTTTTTATGATGTTAGGTCCTACATTTAAGTCTTTAATCCATCTTGAGTTAATTTTTGTGTACAGTGTAAGAAAGGGATCCAATTTCAGCTTTCTACGTATGGCTAGCCAGTTTTCCCAGCACCATTTGTTAAATAGAGAATCCTTTCCCCATTGCTTGTTTTTGTCAGGTTTGTCAAAGATCAGATGGCTGTAGATGTGTGGTGTTATTTCTGAGACCTCTGTTTTGTTTCATTGGTCTATATATCTGTTTTGGTATCTGTACCATGCTGTTTTGGTTACTGTAGCCTTGCAGTATAGTTTGAAGTCAAGTAGCGTGATGCCTCCAGCTTTGCTCCTTTTGCTTAGGATTGTCTTGGCTACGTGGGCTCTTTTTTAGTTCCCTATGAACTTAAAGTAGTTTTTTTCCAATTCTGTGAAGAAAGTCAGTGGTAGCTTGATGGGGATAGCATTGAATCTATAAATTACTTTGGGCAGTATGGTCATTTTTACAATATTGATTCTTTCTATCCATGAGCATGGAATGTTATTCCATTTGTTTGTGTCCTCTTTTATTTCATCGAGCAGTGATTTGTAGTTCTCCTGACAGAGGTCCTTCACATCTCTTGTAAGTTGGATTCCTAGATATTTTATTCTCTTTGTAG